>NW_015175412.1:347997-376338 GCF_001447785.1 Gekko japonicus
GAAGTGTGTCAGAAGGCAACACCCCCCGCTCAGGCTCCACTGGACTGTTTTGGATTGCTAGCTATTGGGGGGGGGGACGTGCAGATCTGTCCTCGCAGAGGAGGGAGAGCTTGTACCTGAATAAAACTTGGTCTTAAAGGTGCCCCTGGACTGTTTTGGACCTGGGGACCTGGGGACCGGGGGGGGGGGCTCTGCAGCTTACCTGGCTGCTTCTTGCTCTGACTGAGGGCTCCTGGGAAAGGGGGGTGGGGCTTGTTGCATGTGCCCGCCCCCTGGGCTCTTTACTGCCGGAGCTCCGCTCCTGTGCGCTCCTGCAGGAAATGACCCCAGCCAGTGAGGGTCCCTCTAGTTCAGCCTGTTGTCTCACACAGTGGCCACAAGCATACAGGGAACACAGGGAACACGGCTAAGTTAGATAAACACAGAAAACACCGTGTTGAAATAATAAACACAATTTTCACATGTACTTATAGCTAAATATATTTGCTTTTTATACACATCAACTCTAGTGTATTGTGAACACTTTCAAACTACAACATCACATTTCAAACCCTTCCAAACTAAGTTGTATCACATGAAGAGTCCAACTGTCTTCTTCCTGATGGAGGATAAATACCAATGTACAGTTATTTGTACCGAACAATGCAGCAACCTATTGTACATTTCCCAAGTGGTGATCCATCAGGTAAAGCTAGCAGGCAGCTTGTATTTCTCACTGTGATGATTCAGCTTAGCCAGCAAGCCTAGCAGATGTATTTTCCCTTGGAGTTCAGGGGAGGCGTGCCGCCGGCAGCCGCCCCTCTCCCTCCCCTCCTGCAAGATTTAGAGGGCCCGCTGATCAGCTGCAAGATTTAAAGGGCCCTCCAGCTGATGGGTGGGCCACGTTCTCCCACCGATGCGCTGGAGGGTCCTTAGAATGTCACAGAAGGGACTTCCGGTTGATGGCGGCGCGCTAGCAGACTCACCTCCCAGACCTCCCTGGGATGAAGCTGCGCTCCAGCCGAAGTAGGGGGTGTGCAGATTCGCAAACCCCCCCAGGGGCCCGGCGAAGGGACCCTGGCCATGGAACTTTTAAGAGGTTGCCTCTTTGACGGCGGAATGCAGAAGAATTGAGGCACCTCTTCATTCCGAAGGTCCGACGTGCTGTGAGACCGAATGGACTTTAGTGATGCTGACCGGGACAAGCGCAGGAGATCGAGCGTCAGAAATGAAGCTTAAAGTGAGGTTGAAAGACCAACTATGAACGTGAGTCAGTTTTAAAGCCTTTGAAAAGAAAAAAGATAGCTCCCCACCCCACCCCACGGAATGGGGAAAAGGCGAGCGGGGGAGGGACGCCTCCCATGCGCATGAACTTCTGAGTGATAGAGGGGGGGAGCGGAAGAAAACGCGAAGGAAATTGTCTAGAAGTACTTACCAGAGCGAGTTCAAGCATTCAAGCGCATATTCAGAGACTTTTAAAAAATTGCAAAAGTAAACAAACAATAAAGATGGCGGGGAAGAAGGACAAAGAAAAACTTTTGAAAGCGAAAGGGACTGAGAGCCCGAAACCGGAAGCTACCAGTGAGGTGGTATATATATATAAGAGAAGGGGAAAGGAGAAGTAAAGGCTGAAGGACTCTGAATTGTGCCTTTGAGAACTTTGAAATGGGATGATCGGGGGAACTGTTTTTAGACAGTTAAATTTAAGCTTTAAAGGAAAAGTACTATAAGAGATTGACTCAGTTTATAATGTGATTAATGTTGGGAAGACTTGATGTAATTAAGCTAGTAGGAGGATCTCCTCTCTTGGGTTTTTAGTTAGTAGTGGGTTCTTTACTTTATCCCGTATATGTAGTCCCCCTTCCTTTTTCTTCTGTTACAGTTTTGTAGTGACATTAAAAAATAATAAAAAAATCCCCTCCGGGGGCTCAAAAAAAAAAAAGAATGTCACAGAAGGGGGAGGAGGTATGTGTGGCCAGGATCACCACCTTTCTCTGTCCTTGACCAGTCCCGTTTCCTCCCCACGCAGGAGACAGAGCCGTCACTGGCCTGTGATGGATACGTTTGGGGCGCAGCCGGGCAGATGGCGGGTCCTTTGATAACATTCTGAGAGTGTCATCTCTGCCGAAGAGCGGCCAGGGATTTCATTATCTGGGGAGAGCAGGAATCTCGGCTTAAGCCGTAAAGACGATAAGGAGATAAAAGATGGTCTCCCCCCACCCCACCCCCAGTCCCAGGTCTGTGATCTCTCACTCCGGTGGCTGCTCTGGGAGGCATCTCTGCAAGGGAGGAAACAGGAGGCTGTCGGGACGAGTCTCTGGACTGCAGATTTCACAGGAAGCTCTTCAGGGCTCAGCGGTCCAGTTGCTGCCAATCTCCAGGTGGGCCCTGGAGATCTCCCAGCGTTGCAGCCAATGTTCCCTCTAAGCTGTGAAGTCCTGTGAGCAAACATTCTGCTTTTGTGAGCTACCGACATTGAAGTTGTGAGTGAACAATTTGGCTACTGCATCAATGAGTTTGCTCTGGAGTCCCAGTGTTGCCTCTAAGGTGAGTTAGTGTGAGCTGGCTCACAGTTCTTTAGCCTCCGGCTCACACGTTTTTGTCTCAGCTCAGGAAGGTGTCCGGTCCCCCACAGCTATTAATCCAATACACGTTTAGGCAAAGTAGTATTTTATTAAAGCTATGATAGAGCAGGAACAAATTCACTGCCCAGAATGCCTGGGCCAGGGTGGGCAAGGAATAATGTAATACATTCAAACAATCATCTCCATTCCCGCCGAGCGGGCAGACTCCAGGTTACGCGCTCAAAAGCCTGAGAAGCAACGTTCCTTAAAACCTAAACAATTACAGCTTCACACGGTGCAGTTCATTATACATTTGGCAAAGCAGCTCCCCCACACACCTGTTAACCTTGCAGATAAGGGTTGCCTAGCGTTTACAGACAGGAATGCATGAGACAAGATCATACACAGGGAAGATAGGGCATGCGCAGATGCCAGGGGAGGGGGGGGGTCTTCTATGGCAGCTAGCTGACAGAAGGATGGCTCCAGAGCACACTAATTTATGCAGCAGGCAAATCGCTCGCTCACCACTTTGATGCCAGCAGCTCACAAAGAAGAATTTTTGCTCACAAGGCTGCACAGCTTGGAGGGAACATTGCTCTGGAGCCATCCTTCCTGAGTTTAGACAAAAATGTGTGTGCCGGAGGCTAAAAAACTGTGAGCTGGCTCACACTCACTCAGCTTAGAGGGAACACTGGTTGCAGGTGATCTCCGGATGACAGAGATCAGTTCCCCTGGGAAAGAGAAGGGCTGCTTTGGAGGGGGGACTCTGTGGCCTCACATCCTGAGTTCCCTCCACAAACCCTGAAGAGCCTGGGACTTTTCAGTTTGGAGAGGAGACGACTTGGGGGGGGGGGAAGGGGAAGGGGAGAGGTGTCTAAAATCATGCCTGGGGTGGAGAGAGTTGTTCTCCCTTTCCCCAAAGAGAAGTTTTTCTCCCTCTCCCCCCAAAAAAATTAGAACTCGGGGGCATCCAGTGAAGCGGATGGGCAGTAGGTTCAGGACGGACAAAAGGAGATACTACTTTGCACAGAGAGTGATTGAAATGTGGGATTTGCTGCCAGAAGATGTTGTGATGGCCACAGGACTAAGCAGCTTGGAAAGGGGATTAGGGAGATTCATGGAGAAGTCTCTCAGTGGATACTAGCCATGGTGGCCGAGGGGAACCTCCACATCCAGAGGCATTAAAACACTCTGAATCCCAGAGCCGGGAGGCAACATCAGGGGAAGGCCTCGGCCTCTCTGCCCTGTTGTTGGCCCTCCAGCGGAACTGGTTGGCCACTGTGTGAGGCAGGATGCTAGACTGGATGGACCCTCCCTGGTCTGACCGAGCAGGGCTCTTCTGATGTTCTTATGAAGGCCTCGGCCTCTCTGCCCTGTTGTTGGCCCTCCAGCGGAACTGGTTGGCCACTGTGTGAGGCAGGATGCTAGACTGGATGGACCCTCCCTGGTCTGACCGAGCAGGGCTCTTCTGATGTTCTTATGAAGGCCTCGGCCTCTCTGCCCTGTTGTTGGCCCTCCAGCGGAACTGGTTGGCCACTGTGTGAGGCAGGATGCTAGACTGGATGGACCCTCCCTGGTCTGACCGAGCAGGGCTCTTCTGATGTTCTTATGAACGCGGCCTCTATATGCCCTGTTGTTGCCCCTTCAGAGGAACTGGTTGGGGCCACTGTGTGAGACATGATGCTGGACTAGGTGGACCCCTGGTCTGATCCAGCAGGGCTCTTCTGAGGTTCTCCCCATGTTCCACCCCCCAAATCTCCACAATGTTCCCAACCCAGAGAAGGCAACTCTACTTAGCAGATGGAGAAGAGCCCTTTCTCTCTGGCTGTAGAAAAGAGTAAGAGTTCAGGAGCCACCTTAAAGACTAACGAAGTGCTCCTGGACTGTTACTCTTCTCTACTGCTACGGACAGGCTGACATGGCTACTCATCTTGATCTTCTCTCTGGCTGCAGATCCAGAACCTCACATTCGATTTAAGACCCATTGAGGGCATCAAGTCCAAAAGCCAGATTTTCTGACAGAACAGGATTTGGCCAGCGAGAAATCTGAAGTGGAGGAGAACAGCAAAATAGTCCCAAATATACTGAATCCACCAATTATTGTTTAATTTTGTCATCCAGAAATTGCTTAGACGCCCACAAGTTGGCAGAAAAGCAGGTTTCACATTTTTTGGAATAAATGAAATAAATGGCACATCAAACATCATTCGCCAGTTATCAAATACTGGAATTAGATCTCTGATCAAACACAGGTATCAAATATTGGGTGGGTATTCGAGCATCCAGACTTTATTGGGAGAATATTTGATATCAAAAATTGCTGAACGGAAGAGGAGAAGAAGAGGAAGAGATTGGATGTATACCCTGCCCTTCACTACACGAGGCAGTCTCAGAGCGACTTACGATCTCCTTTCCCTTCCCCTCCCCACAACAGACACCCTGGGAGGTGGGTGGGGCTGAGAGAGCTGTGACAGAACTGCTCTTTCCAGAACAGCTCTGAGAGAACTTGTGTCTGATCCAAGGTCACACCAGCAGCTGCATGTGGAGGAGTGGGGAGTCAAACCCGGTTCTCCCAGTTTAGAGTCTGTGCTCCTAACCACTACACCAAACTGGCTCTCCGGAGCTGGAGGAGAATGTGGCGGGAGCGCATTCATTTGGTTTTTCATTTCAAACAGGACAGACAGTTCGGATTGGAGGGGCATTATCCAAGGCATATCTCCTCAGAGATTCCCACACACCGACAACTATGCATCGACATGGAATCTGGTGGCCCTCATAAGGGCCGAAAGGCATGCTACAAATTTCTTGAATAAAAATAAAATACAAACGATATTTGACAGACAGGGGGTGATGTTTTTGCTGTTCAGTCGCACAGTCGAGTCTGACTCTCCGCGACCCCATGGACCAGATCACGCCAGGCCCTCCTGTCTTCCGCCGTCCTCTGAAGTTTGCTCAACTTCATGTTCGTTGCATCTATGACACTGTCTAACCATCTCATCCTTTGCCGTCCCCGTCTTCTTTGACCTTCAATCTTTCCCAGCATCAGGGTCTTCTCCTCCAGTGAGGGCTCCCTTCTCATTGGGTGGCCAAAGTATTTGAGCTTCAGTTTCATTCTCTGGCCTTCCAGGGAACAGTCAGGGTTGATTTCTTTTAGGATTGCCTGCTATTTGCCGGTGAGAACTAGAAAGGAGCAGTCTGCTGGGGGGGGGGGGTTTGATAGCTGGGAGCTCTGGCTGTAGATGCCTGCTTCTTGCGCAGCTGTTTCAGGACATGAGGCCTCCTCCCACCCACCCCCATTGCAAAAAGAAACCGCCCATTGCTAGAGAACAGTCAAAGCTGATGTCCATACCCACTAAAGTCCATAGTAAAGTTACAATTGCTTAAGGTATCACAGAGAACGAGCCCCTCCTACTGGCCACGAGCAGTACTGCAACAATAACAAAGCTCCTTCTTTGGAGGTTTTCACGTAGAGGCTAGACGGACCTCTGACAGCCATGCTGATTCTGTGAACTGGGGCAGATTCTGAGAGGGAGGGCAGGAAGGGTTGCCTCAGTGCTTAGTTCTCGTGGCCCTTTCTTGCACGCCCAGGGAAATGCTGATCGCCCCTTTGGGGTCAGGAAGGAATTTTTCTCCAGGCCACGTGGGGGTCACTGGGGGTGTGGAGGGGGAGGTATTTGTGAATTTCTTGCATTGGGCAGGGGGTTGGACTAGATGACCCTGGAGATCCCTTCCAACTCTGTGATCCTTTGATTTATGGGAATTGCCCAGTTGGTCTGCTTACCTGTTGTATCAACTTTGTTCCACGTCTTACATCACTATATGCTTCCTGTGTGTAACTCTGCTGTACGATAAATAATAATAAAATTACACAGGTCTTTGATGTAGGAAGCTTTGACTCTCAAAAGCATAGGCCTTGGAAATCTTCAAGGGGTCGCAGTGTCAGTCTGCCTCCAGCAGTAGAAAAGGGCACCTGAAAAGACTAACAAAATTCGTGGCAGAGTGTGAGCTTTCGTGAGTCACTGCCCACTTCTTCAGATGTCGGAAGAATATAGATCAAGATGTAAATAGGTCAGGTAGCCCTGTCATAAGTCTGGGATGTGGAGGGGTGCCCTCCCGTCTTCTGTCTCGGCTCTCCCTGGCTCACCAACTGTTTGCTGTCTTATACTTGATCTTGTAGATGTTACAGCTGTGGTTTTCTCGGCTGGGAAAGTTAACGGCTTTTTGCTTTGCCTGCTTGCTTTGCCCGTGCGCGCAAAACATATCCATTGGCTTATGCTTACAGGGGGGGATGTTTGATTCTAGTATAAGTCAGAGGCCCTTGGTGTAGTGCCAGTTTGGTGTAGGGGTTAAGTGCGCGGACTCTAATCTGGGAGAACCAGGTTTGATTCCCCACTCCTCCACTTGCAGCTGCTGGATGACCTTGGGCAAGCTGTTGTTCTCTCAGAGCTGTTCTCTCAAGGACAGTTCTGTCAGAACTCTCTCAGCCCCACCTGCCTCACAGGGTGTCTGTCGTGGGGAGGGGAAGGGAGAGGAGTTTGTAAGCTGCTCTGAGACTCCTTCGGGTTGTGAAGGGCCAGGTATAAATCCAATCGCTTCCTCCTCCTCCTCCTCCTCCTCCTCCTTCTGCTTCTTCATCATCTCTGGCCTGGGGAATTCCCGGAGATTTGGAGGTGGAGTCTGAGGAAGGCTCCTGAGAATGGGGGGGGGGACTTCAGTGGGGTCCAAGGCCACAGAACCCACCCTCCAAAGCAGCCATTTTCTGCAGGGGGAACTGATCACTGCCGTCTGGAGATCAGTTGTACTTCTGGGAGGTCTCCAGCTCCATCCTTGAGGCTGGCAACCAGGGGAGGAGGAGGAGGCCCCACTCCCGCCCTTTCCTGAATCACTCTGTTCCCAGCCTTCCAGTTTGTAAGCCAGGATCCATCCTTCCTTCCTTCCTTCCTTCCTTCCTTCCTTCCTTCCTTCCTTCCTTCCTTCCTTCCTTTCCGGAAATTTTCCATCTCTTCTCGAGGCAGGGCCCAGGAACGTCCTGGAATTACATGTGCTCTTCAGACTAGAAAGATCAGTTCCCCTGGAGAAAATGGCTGCTTTGGAGGGTGGCATTCTACCCCACTGAAGTGTCTCCCCTTCCCAGACCCCAGCCTCCCCACAGGCTCCACTACAAGAAGACGACGAGGAGGAGGAGATTGGATTTGCACCCCACCCATCACTACCCGAAGGACTCTCAGAGCTGCTTACCATCTCCTTCCCCTCCCCTCCCCTCCCCACAACGGACACCCTGTGACTTTGGAAGTAGGTGGGACTGAGAGAGCTCTTTGGGGGACGGCCCTTGAGAGAACAGCTCTGAGAGAACTTGCGACTGACCCAAGGTCGCTCCAGCAGCTGCATGTGGAGGAGCGGGGAATCAAACCCGGTTCTCCTAACCACTACAGCAAAGAAGGCTCCACCACAACCCTCCAGAGGAACCGGTTGTCCGCTGTGTGAGACAGGTTGCTGGTCTGTTCCAGCAGTGCTCTTATATTCTTATGAAGGCCTCGGCCTCTCTGCCCTGTTGTGGGCCCTCCAGAGGAACTGGCTGGCCACTGTGTGAGGCAAGAGGCTGGACTAGAGGGACTCTCACTGGTCCGACCCAGCAGGGCACTTCTGAAGTTCTTATGAAGGCCTCGGCCTCTGTGCCCTGTTGTTGTCCCTCCAGAGGAACTGGTTGGCCACTGTGTGAAACAGGTTGCTGGACTGGATGGACCACTGGTCTGATCCAGCAGGGCTCTTCTGATGTTCTAATGAAGGCCTCAGCCTCTCTGCCCTGCTGTTGGCCCTCCAGAGGAACTGGTTGGCCACTGTGTGAGTCAGGATGCTGGACTAGATGGACCCCTGGTCTGATCCAGCAGGGCTGTTCTGATGTTCTTATCAGGGGAAGGTCTCGGCCTCTCTGCCCTGTTGTTGGCCCTCCAGAGGAACTGGTTGGTCACTGTGTGAGGCAGGATACAGGACTGGATGGACCACTGATCAGATCCAGCAGGGCTCTTCTTATGGTCTAACGAAGGCCTTGGCCACTATATGCCCTATTGTTGGCCCTCCAGAGGAACTGGTTGGTCACTGTGTGAGGCAGGATACAGGACTGGATGGACCACTGATCAGATCCAGCAGGGCTCTTCTTATGTTCTAGTGAAGGCCTCGGCCTCTCTGCCCTGTTGTTGGCCCTCCAAAGGGTCAGCGCGACCCTGAGTGCAGATTTCCTAACACCCCACCACCCCAAATTTTCTGGCTGTGCCCCTGCTGTCAGGTACAATGGAAACTTTGAAGTCCTCAAAAACCAGAATAGTCAGGCCAGCATGGATGCTCTGAGGCATCATAGTCTGGCCAACCGTGACAAAAGGATGGCACAGCTCCCGGCACTCGGCACTCCTCAGGGATGTGACCGCCTTTGATTCTTAAGAACATAAGAACATAAGAGATGCCAATGTTGGATCAGGCCAAAGGCCCATCCAGTCCAACACTCTGGGTCACACAGTGGCCAGAAATACCAGGTGCCCTCAGGAGGTCCAGCAGTGGGGCCAGGACATTAGAAGCCCTCCCACTGTTGACCCCCCCAAGCACCAAGAAGACAGAGCATCCCTTGCCCCAGAGCCCCTATCTATACCTTGTGGCTAATAGCCACTGATGGACCTCTGCTCCATATGCTTATCTAATTCCCTTTTGAAGCCGTCCATGTTTGTAGCCGCCACCACCTCCTGTGGCAGTGAATTCCAAGTGTTCATCACTCTTTGGGTGAAGAAGGACTTCCTTTTATCCGTTCTAACCCGACCGCTCTGCAGTTTCATGGAGTGCCCACGAGTTCTTGTATTGTGATTCTTGTTGCAGGTGGTGCGGGATCAGATCTCTCACTGCACGGTGAAGCTACGCCAGACAACGGGCCTGATGGAGTATTGTCTGGAAGTCATCAAGGAGAACGACCCCAGCGGATTCCTGCAGGTGGGGGGACGATTCTGTTCTCTTTGCATGTTCCTTTGGGGGGGGCGGAGTCAAGAGTCACGGGAAAAGAAAAAGTGGAAAGGAGCAGGAAAAGAGGAAGACCCAACATGAGATGGATAGACTCCGTCAAGGAAGCCGCGGCCGTCCGTTTGCACGACCTGATAATGAGAGGACATTGGGGGGGGGGTCATCGTTTCATAGGGTCACCACAAGTCAAAAGCAGCGTTCCTTCTAAGCTGAGCTAGTGTGAGCCAGCTCACAGTTTTTTAGCCTCCGGCTCACACCTTTTTGTCTTAGCTCAGGAAGGGATGGCTCCAGCGCAAACTGATTGATGCAGCAGCCAAATCGCTCACTCCCAACTTTAATGCTGGTAGCTCAGAAAGTAGAGTTTTTGCTCACCGTACTCCACTGCTTAGAGGGAGCCTTGGTCAAAAGGGACTTGACCACATTTTAACACGCACGTGGTGTGTAGGGGAAGAGATACTAAAGATGGAGTACGGACCAACTGTCAGCCAAACCAGTGGTTATGTAGTAGTAGTAGCATAGATTTATTGTATGTCGCCAAAGGCCCTCATAATGAAAGATTAAGAACATAATGATAAAAATTATTCAAACAGAACTAAGAACAGCATTAAAAATACAGGATAGAAGATAAGTTACAAGAGCAAATTAGTGTTAGATTACGAAGATAAAATACAGTTGGGGGTCAGCCTTAATAAACCTAATTAGCCCGGTCAATTATAAATATTGATTCACAATGAAATTATAAACATCGAAAATAAATCTGGTAAGTAATGAAAAATAATTATCTGCTGAGGCAGCAAACTTGGCCCTGAGTTATTTTGTAGCCAGGGCTAAGAGAGTTCTGAGCCTAGAAGTCTTTAAATTCTTCCTTTGCTCCAAAACATAGATCGTATGGAGACATTGCCTCTTTTATTAGAAGATAATAGCAGACCTATCACTCTTCCAGCTGCAAAATTTTGTGCGTTTGTGATAGATTTTCGCAGCCATTCAAATGTGGTCTAGCTCTTTATATTTTAGTAATCTGCTTACAACTAAGAAGTTAAGAAGCCATAAGAGGTAGGTAGGTAGGTAGGTTGGTAGGTAGGTAGGTAGGTAGAGAAAGAGAGAGAGAGGTGATGGATGTAGACAGACAGACAGATTATGGATGATAAAGAGATGGATGGATGGTTGGATGGTTGGATGGATAGATAGATAGATAGATAGATAGATAGATAGATAGATAGATAGATAGATGATTGATAGATGATGATGATAATGGTAGGTAGGTAGGTAGGTAGATAGATGATAGACAGACAGACAGATGATGGATGATAGATGATGGATGATAGATTAGATAGATAGATGATAGATAGATGATAGATGATAGATGATGGATGATCGATAAATGATAGATTGCAGGGCTCTTTTTGTAGAAAAAGCCCAACAGGAACTCATTAGCATAATAGGCCACACCCAACAGCAGAAACTCATTCGCATATTAGACCACACCCCATGACAGTGCAGTTCATTAGCATATTAGGCCGCACCCCCATGTTACTTGAAGTGTGGTCATCCAGCCACACCCACCTTTTGCTTCTTATTCTGTTTACTTTGTTTATTGTCAAAACCCAGGGCCTTTTTTTGTAGCAGGAACTCCTTTGCATGTTAGGCCACACACCCCTAATGTAGCCAATCCTAATGAGTTTCTGCTGTTGGGTGTGGCCTGTTATGCTAATGAGTTCCTGCTGGGCGTGGCCAATTCGGGAGCCAGACGGAACTCCGTTCCTGTGCGTTCCTGCCCCAAAATAGCCCTGGATAGATGATGGATGATAGATAAATAGATGATAGAAAGATGGTTGATAGATAGATGATAGACGGTGGATGCTAGATGGACAGATGATGGATGATAGATGATAGATAGATAGACAGACAGATAGAATTTTAAGAAATGCTCTGGGAAAGCGTGGATAAAGACCAATTAGAAGCCCTGTTCAGAAGGCACCCCATCTGGCTCCACCCACTTTCTAAAAAAAATTAGAGGGCACCCTGACGCCCATGGGCACCGCGTCGGGGAACCCCGCAGTACACATTTATTCCCGGCACATGTTTATCATTATCTGCCCTACGTGCTTATTCTCGCATCTCCTCCGCCATCAGATCTCCGACGCGCTTATCCGGAGGGTCCACCTGACCGAGGATCAGTGGGGGAAGGGGACGCTCTCCCCGAGGATGACGACGGACTTTGACCTGAACTTGGACAGCGCACCGCTGCTGCAGTCCATCCACCAGCTCGACTTCGTACAGATGAAAGGTACAGGCGCTTAGGAAGACCTCGAAAACCCGAGGCCGCTCAGTTCGCAGCGCTGGAGGCCAAAAATCCAAACTAAACAAGTTATAGGCATAAATAGAGCGGTAAGATCAAAAACTCTATTGGAAGAGCACGTGTTGTGGGGGAGGGGCTGGGATACAATGGAAGAACATCTGCTCGGCATGCAGAAGGGTCCCAGGTTCGATCCCCGGCATCTCCAGTTAAAAGGGCCAGGCAGGAGGTGATGGGAAAGACCTCCGCCTGAGACCCTGGAGAGCTGCAAAGAGGGGCTGTGGCTCAGTGGCAGAGCCTCTGCCTGGCATGCAGAAGGTCCCAGGTTCAATCCCCGGCATCTCCAGTTAAAAGGACCAGGCAGGAGGTGATGGGAAAGACCTCCGCCTGAGACCTTGGAGAGCTGTAAAGAGGGGCCATGGCTCAGTGGCAGAGCATCTGCTTGGCATGCAGGAGGTCCTAGGTTCAATCCCCGGCATCTCCAGTTAGAAGAACCAGGCAGGAGGTGATGGGAAAGACCTCAGCCAGAGACCCTGGAGAGCTGTAAAGAGGGGCCGTGGCTCAGTGGAAGAGCCTCTGCTTGGCATGCAGAAGGTCCCCGGTACAATCCCCGGCATCTCCAGTTAAAAAGGACCAGGCAGGCGGTGATGGGAAAGACCTCAACCTGAGATCCTGGAGAGCGGCTGCCTGTCTGAGTAGACAATGCTGACCTGGATGGACCAAGGGTCTGATCCGGAAAAGGCAGCTTTATGCATCTACTGAATGGGGGGGGGGGGGCTGGTGAGGAATCCCTGATTGTGTAGGGCATCTAAACCACCACCACCCCCAATTTGGGGTCTAAGACAGTGAGGGCTAGGCTATAGGAAGGGAGGGGCAAATTTTGCCCCATTGAGAGATTGTTCTTCAGGGCAGTGTTTGACTTGCCACCATAAGAAGGAGTGGCAGCCAGTTGCTTGCCCAGGGGTTTACTCAGGGACTTCTCTAGCAGGGGGGTGAGGGTTGCCAACATCACCCGGACGTGACCTCATCACGTCAAGGATGTCACGCAGCGACACTCCCAGAAGGCCCCCCAGATCCCCCCCGCCGGCAAGACAAAGGGACCTGGCAACCCTAGGCTAGCGCCTGGGAGACCCAGATTCAAACCCCCAGTTGTGCCATGGCAGCTTGCTGGGTGTCCTGGGGCCGGTCCCACACTCTCATCCTCACCTACCTCGCGGGGTTGTTGTGAGGATGACATTGTTGTACATATTAGATTCCATGTCAAAAACGAAGTCAAATGAGGAGGAAGATCTATGTTTTATTTCGATTCACAGAAAAAACAATTGGACCAAATAGTCCGTCCATAATTGACTACTTCCTTCTCAGCATATTTAGGAAATAGGCTTCAATTAACAGGAAAACAATTAGACCCAATAGTTAATCCGAAATTGACAACTTTCTTCTTTTTCTTCTTCATCTTCTCCTTGAACCTATTCTGAACATATTCGGGTAATACACGATATTTTATACATGGACTGACATCATCAAGAAGACAATATTCAAAAAACATAATTGGTTACAAAAGACAGTGGTGATTTGAGTAATAATCCTCTGATTGGCCAGATATAAAGAAACATATATCTACGTCAAACTAAGTGTTTACTTAACCTAATCTAAATGATAATGGGCAAGGATTCTTCATATCCCAAACAAAAGTATTCATTACTGATACGAGACTAAAATCTTATCTGACCCAGACGTTGAAAGGTTTGCCCTAAGAACTACAGAATCATGAACTTTGTACCTATTATGTTGTCTGCTAACAATATCAGACCTACAAGAGGAAAGCCTTCTATATAACAGGCCTTTCTAACATCCTAATAAAATATGACTTAAAGAATAAATCTATCAAAACCAGAGAAATATGTATACAAACAATCAAGAAGGAAAAAACCTATATATAAAAATCTTTATATTCCCATTCAGACTACTACATGGAGGCAAGGAGAATGATGGAAGCTGCTTTGGGTTCCCGTTGGGGAGACAGGCGGGGTACAAATGAATTAAATTCCTTTACTAAGAGGGAGGTCAGCAGCGACGTAATGTCATGGATTCCTCCCTCTGAAGCGACCCTTTCCTCCAGTGGAGCTAATCACTGTAGTCTGGAGACCGGTTGTAACTGCAGGTCCCACCTGGAGGTTGGCATCCCTAGCTACCCAGGGCTCTTCTTGTAGCAGGAACTCCTTTGCATATTAGGCGACACACCCCTAATTTAGCCAATCCTCCAAGAGCGTACAGTAGCCCCTGTCAGAAGAGCTCTGAAAGCTCTTGGCGGATTGGCTACATTAGGAGTGTGTCCGCCTAATATGCAAAGGAGTCCCTGCTACAAAAAGAGCCCTGATTCACACCCCTAATGTAGCCAATCCTCCAAGAGCTTACAGTAGCCCCTGTCAGAAGAGCTCTGTAAGCTCTTGGCGGATTGGCTACGTTAGGGGTGTGTCCGCCTAATATGCAAAGGAGTCCCTGCTACAAAAAGAGCCCTGCACCCCTAATGTAGCCAATCCTCCAAGAGCTTACAGTAGCCCCTGTCAGAAGAGCTCTGTAAGCTCTTGGCGGATTGGCTACATTAGGGGTGTGTCCGCCTAATATGCAAAGGAGCCCCTGCTACAAAAAGAGCCCACACCCCTAATGTAGCCAATCCTCCAAGAGCTTACAGTAGCCCCTGTCAGAAGAGCTCCTGCTACAAAAAGAGCCCTGCAAGCCCACCTTCATCACCCTTTGGCTACCCCAGCTTGGCGCAGCATTGCACTGTGGGACTTCAGCACTGTTGCTATCCTGTCGGCTCCCGAACAGAGGTTCGCTCTCTCCCGGCTTGCTTTTCGTCCATTAAAATGTTCCGAAATCGCCTGCGAATTTCGACCAAGCGAATCCTTGTCGAGCCCAGAGGCTAAAGATTCCCATTGTGGCTGGCGGGAGAAGTCGGGGTTACACTAATGTCTGTTTAGCTTCCTCCCCAGTGCCGGCCGCCCCGATCCTGCAACTGGAAGAATGCTGCACCCATAACAACAGCGCCACCTTGTCCTGGAAGCAGCCGCCTCTCTCCACCGTGCAGGTGGACGGGTACATCCTGGAACTGGATGACGGGAACGGGGGGCAGTTCAGGGTGGGTATTGCAGAGAATTGGAATTCTGACAAAGCGTGGTTGAGTGCAGGAACAGAATGGCTCCTACAAAATGGCTCCTGCGGGAGGCGGAGCCAGCCGCAAAATGGCTGCCGTGGTGTGGTGTGGTGGCGGCTACTGCTAAAGCAACGTTTTTAAAAATCTGCACCGCCATCAAATCTCCAATGGCCAATAGGCCAACCCACTCTTTAAAACCCTTTGGTAGGCACCAGGAAAGGAGTCATGGCGCCCATGGGCACCTTTCCTGGTGCCTCCCAGTTTGGTGTAGTGGTTAGGAGCGCGGGCTCTAATCTGGGAGATCCGGGTTTGATTCCCCACTCCTCCACATGCAGCTGCTGGTGTGACTGTGGGTCAGTCACAAGTTCTCTCGGAGCTGTTCTCTCAAGGGCAGTCCTCAGGAGAGCTCTCTCAGCCCTCACACCTCCCAAGGTGTCTGTTGTGGGGAGGGGAAGGGAAAGGACATTGTGAGCCGCTCTGAGACTCCTTCGGGTAGTGAAAGGTGGGGTATAAACCCGATCTCCTCCTCTTCTTCTTCTCCCAAATGTTTTTAGAAAGCAGGTGGAGTCTTTGCCCAGCAAGGCTTCTGACTGGTCGTTGAAAATCTAATTGGCTGTCAAAAAATAATTAAAAGTTGCTTTGGCAGCAGCTGCCACCGCAGCACAAAACCTTCCCTTCAGTCATGCCGTGAAGCAGTGTGTATAGTTTTAAATGATATGTTCATCAAAAAGGCATCCTAGTAAACAGGTCTTCTGCCTGAAATGTTGACAAGTTACTATTAGAGTTCTGTGTGACTTCACCAGAGGTCATTTCGGGGGGGGGGGCCAGGAGGAGGCAGGAGAAGAGGTAGGGTAAGTTGCTTCCTCCCTGCCTCTCCCCACCCCTGGCTGCCTGGGGCCAGGGAGGGCCTTCGCGGTTCTTCCTTGCACTCCGTCCGGCCTTGCAGGTCCACCACCGGGCCCCTCATGGGGCTCGGCAGTGGAGCTGTAAGGCCGCCGCCGGCGGCCGGGACCGTTGGGGGCGGGGTGTGTGGCCTTATGACACACTTCCGGTGATGTCAGGGGGTGTGGCCTTATGGCACACTTCCGGTGATGTCAGGGGGTGTGGCATATGCTAATGAGTTATGCTAATGAGTTCCCCTAGCTCTTTTTCTACGAAATGACCCCTGGACCTCACTCCCTGACATGTTGTGGTTGGCTCCGCCTCTTGCTGGGTCGGTAGAAAGCCGTTTCCTCTGTTTGGCATCTAGGAGGTATACGTTGGGAAGGAGACCATGTGCACCGTGGACGGGCTTCACTTCAACAGCACCTACAGCGCTCGGGTCAAGGCTTTCAACAAAACCGGGGTCAGCCCCTACAGCAAGACGCTGGTCCTGCAGACCTCTGAGGGTAAGCCACAGCCGCAAGGGCCTTCTTCCGCGGGCAGCCGAGTGTCCCCATGAGCGTACACACCAAGGGTCCACTCTTTTAGGGGTGCGTGCATCGTTTGGCGCCGCCCCTTATCAGTAGTCCACTTGCAGAGTCGGGACGAAACAAACAAAAGAGGGGAAGTTGGACTGCAGGAATTATTTGCTTCCCTTTTGCCCTTAAAATGCGTCGTTCAAGAGGCCATGTTTTCTCGAGAAAGGAGCTGCTGTTCCAGAGGTGTCCCCCATCCTGGGTGGAAAGCAATTTGTCCCCCCCCCGTCACCTGCCTCGTGCCTTTCCCACACCCCGGCATTCCCTTTCTGCCTTCCTCCCAACGTCTTGATTCTTAAGCTCTCAGCCTCCCCCAAATACCGGAAGGATACCCTGTGGCAATATTATCAATATGAGTTTTTGATTGAGTGCTCCTATGCAGCTAGGAAAGTCACCGGTTGGTTTGCCCAGGCATTTTGCTCTGGGGATGTATATGTATATCTGCCTGGATATGGAATTTCTTGAGTCTTTTTGTCGGGTGTACATGCGTAAATATCAAAAAGGACAAAGAAGAAAAAAGGGGGGGAAACTGAACCTAAACCTAGAATTCAGAACCTAAAAAGGTTAGTCAGGCATAGAAAAGGGCCAACTCTAAAAATCTAATCATAAAATATACAAAAATATATATGTGTGTTTATTCAACATAAATTAAAATAACAAACAAGGGCCCATTCATACTTCATATAAAACTATAAAAACATACAAGGGCTAATAAGATAGACCTAATAAGATAGACCTAACGCGTTTTGGCCTTTACAGGCCTTCCTCAGAGGTCTAATACATACAGAACATATTGGCTGATGTGCAAAAATACATACAATTCTACATATACAAAATATGGAGTAAAGACCAGAAATCAATTGTTCCAAAGTTTAACCACTGGGCAAGGAAAAGAAATACAGAAATACAAATGAAGCCTCCAGTGAAATCACATGTCCAGTGGTATTTCTCTCTGGTCAACTGTATATTCATCTAAGGTTGTACAGCCAAATGTTCCAAATAAAATGTTCCTTAGGTTAAAAGCAGTGTTGATCAAAAAGGTGTTGGGCCTATATTAATTTATGTTGAATAAACACACACATATATTGTTGTATATTTTATGATTAGATTTTTAGAGTTGGCCCTTTTCTATTCATGCGTAAATATCACCATTTTTTACACAACAGGAAGAATGTCATTTTCTCAGCGCTGACTTTTGACCTGGATGTGATGGCACAGGGATGTGGCAAACGAGACATGATAGTACATCCCCGCTGAATGCCCTCCCCTCCTCGACCTCCAACCTCCCCAGTCAATGCCCCCCCCCCCCGATTTCCAGGAATTTCCCAAGACAGCCTTGACCACCCTAGCTAAGATTAACGTATTGTCTCCTAGACTAGGCCGAATCCTGTTGTCGCAACCAGGACACCAAGATCTTGCTTGCGATGGACTCTGGACCAACACATTGGTTATGGCTGCTTGAATTGCATTACCCTGGGTTTGATGACACCAATGTGAGACTTTGTTGTGCCTTCTCTCCTTGCCTGGTGCGGGTGGGAATGTGGCTCAGTGGCAGAGCACAGGCTTTGCCCGCAGAAGGTCCTACGTTCAGTCCCTGTCATCTCCAAACAAAAGACCTCAGTTGTGGGGAAAGACCTGTCTCTAACCTAGAATAGTGAGGAGGATCAGTCAGCAAACAGGTACTGAAGGACAGCAGGATTGGATCCAGTGGCGTTCAGAGCTCCTTCCATCTTCAGGTGGGATCCGATGGCTGCTACCCAACCGCCAGCTGCAAAGAATAACAGAGGGCAGTGCACTGAGTGGCCTTGCGTTATGCTGTTAGTCTTTTCCAGAAGAGATCTTGGCGGCCTGATTCAGACTCCTCTCTCCAGAAGCCTTCTTTATATGTCAGCTTCTGGTAACAAGAGGCGTTTCCGCATTCTCATTTTGTAAGTTCCTGTTTCTTTAAGGGGGGGGTCTGTTCTCGTCATATTTTGCTCCCTCTAGTGGTCGATTCGGTATTACACTGGTTTATGTCCAGCATATCTTCCTGCAGATTTAAACGGCCGGTTTTTTTATGCTGGACATAAACCACTGTAGTATCGAATCAACCACTAGAGGGAGGAAAACACGTGCAGAACAGGAAAAAATCCTGAGCGGAAAGGAATACTGGAAAATTCCGTGAACCGGTTGTAAGACAACAGGCCAGGCCGGTATTTGAGCCGGACAGTGTTGCAATGCTGTTCTTCTGCTGCAAAAATGTCCTCGACTGAATTCTCCTTTGCACAATCTTTGATCGAATATGGATTTGATAAGAACCACAAAGACTCATGGGGAAAACCACAGGGGGTGGGGGTGGTGAATGAGGGCTCCTGGATACCAAGACCGGGTTACGGTCTCCTTCTGCTTTGTGTCGCACTTTCTAGCCGATGCGGTTATTCCTGCACAATGAGGACTAGCCCTGTGCATTCTTGGTCAAACGGCAACAGGCAACTGGGACTCTCCAGTGCCGTAGAAGCTGTCTTGTGTGCTCTCTGGGACAGCATTTACTTTATATATTTTAATCATTTTTATCCCTTCTTTCGGCCCAATCAGGGCTCACGAGGCAGCAAGCATAAAAACGTAAAAACATTTCAGTAATTTAAAAATTAAAAATTGAGAGCCAGTTTGGTGTAGTGGTTAAGTGTGCAGGCTCTAATCTGGGAGAACCGGGTTTGATTCCCCACTCCTCCGCTTGCACCTGCCGGATGACCTTGGGCAAGCCATAGTTCTGCCAAGAGCTGTCCTTGAAAAAGAGCAGTTTCTGTCAGAGCTCTCTCAGCCCCACCTACCTCCCAGGGTGTCTGTTGTGGGGAGGGGAAGGGGAAGGAGTTTGTAAGCCGCTCTGAGACACCTTCGGGTCATGAAGGGCAGGGTATAAATCCAATCTCTTCTTCTAAAAATGCAGTTAAATTATTTGTTTGTTTATTTTTAATCTTTTTTTGAAATGTACTTACTTTTTAATAAGTAAAACATATCACAATAAAAACCCAGTGAACGCAATCAGTCTAAAAACAACTAAAACCAAGAACGGTTAATCAGTTAAGAGATGGTGAAAATATATATATAAAAATTATAAAAATTATTCAGTTAGAACACTTCAGTGCTAGGAAGAGAGCCAGGAACCATTATTGGGGGTATGCCAGATGAAACAAAGTAGTCTTTACCTGCTGGCGAAAGACACTGATAGAGGGAGACAGACGAAACTCCCTGGGGAGGGAGTTGCAAAGTTTTGGTGCCACCACCAAGAAGGCCGTGTCTCAGGTCACTGCTCATCTAGCTGCAGGTGTCAGGGACAACTGAAGGAGGGCCTCTGCAAATGACTAGAATGTGTGGGTAGGTCCAGTAAGCTCCTCCAACCCTGTTGCGTTTACACAGGAAAGGGCTCGTTGCCTCTTGCTGGAACTGCATCTCAGGTAATGCCCGAAAGACGGAGTTCTGACCTCGCGTTTGCCTTGATCTTGCGTTTAGACTCCGAGCCCGAGGAGCAGGCCCTGACCTTCCCTGTGCCTTTGGAAAGGCTGCAGCTGCGTAGATCCAACCCCTTCTCTTCCACCTTAAACCTGCAAAACAGCTTTCCGGGGAGATCCTACTTTGAGCTCCGATCCTCGTCCCACCAAATGAGCTTGCACTCTTCTTTGCAGTCTCTCAATTCCGCTGGTGGGTGAGCCGAGCACGCCGGGCGTTGCCTGTGGCGCTGTGCTTCCGGACGTCCCCCTGCTTGTCTGGGGAGTCCGGTTCTTGTTTTGTTGCCGTTTTGCTGCTTTTCTTTTTTTTGGATTTTTTTGGTTCCCCCCCACGCCCTCCCCCATGGCATTCATGTGAGACGGGGTCAGTCGTTCTGTGTTGTCAGTGCCCTGCTTCCCCATGTGGAGGAAACGCTGAAGATGTGGACTCGTGCTGTGTTTGTTTCTGTCTTACAACCGTACTGGGTAGACAGGCAGTCTCTGTGCCGAAGCCGCTTCCTGAAGGCTCCATGGTCAGGGTGGAGGCATATGGAATAGAGAAAAGAGAAGGGAATTGTCACAAACGTGCAAAGTATGTTTCTGGAAGTGACATCATCGCGCCAGGCACATCGTCAGGGGACGCTCTAGCAATTGGCCTGAAAACTCTATGGTAACCATAGAGTTTTTAGGGTGATTGATAGAGCGTCCCCCTGGTGACGTGCCCAGCACAACAACGTCACCTCCAAGTGATGTCATCACACTGGTCACATGGCCATGATCCTGGCACTTTGGGGGGGGTTGCCCGCTTTAGGGCCCCCCGATCTGCTGGCCTGGATCCGGCTGACGGGGGGAACCCCACCCCCAAAGTGCTGGGATCACGGCGACGTGCCCAGCGTGATGACATCACTCAGAGGTGACGTCGTCAGGCCGGGCACATCACCAGGGGGACGCTCTAACAATCACCCTAAAAACTCTATGGTTACCATAGAGTTTTTTAGTCCAATTGCTAGAGCATCCTTTGGCGATATGCCTGCCGCGATGATGTCACTTGCAGGCGATGTCACTGCAGTGCGTGCACTATGCGCATGCGCCAGAAGACCCCGACCAGTGGCCTGGAGCCCCCCTCCAGCAGCCAGGTAGAACCTGGCAACCCTAGAGAGATCTAATTTCCAGGAGGCAGCTGTTTTGGCCTTTGAGTTGCTAGCCCCCCAAGTGGGAGCAGGGGATCCTCCGGTTTGTCGGGCTCCAATCCGCCGTTGACGAGCTGGCCGGCAACAGGAAGCCCCGCCCCCAACACCCAACGCCCAGCACAGCGTCCCCAGCGTGACGTACCCCGATGAGGCCCCACCCCTCCCCAACCCCCGCCTTCCCCAGGCTCCACCCCCCCCCAATCTCCAGGAATTTCCCAACCCGGGTTTGGCAACCCTAGTTAGGGCATTCGGTGAGCCAGGCCAGCCTTTATTCCTTCAGCGATCAGCCAGAAAGGATGGAGATTCTGCAGGGTTCTGTCCTTGGCTTGCCACTGGCGGCAGGTGCTCTCTGTCCCGGTGCAAGGATCTGTGTGGTCTTGAGGCCCCTTCTCACACGCTGTCAAAAGGGCCCCGATCCTCCTGTTCCTCCTATGCGAGACTCAACATTTGCATTTTTCCTTTTTGGGAAATTCTCCTGTCGCCGCACGCTTATGCCCCTCGTCGTCCCATCAGCACGCGGCCATAAGCCGATGGAGAATGGCCCCGGGCGTTTTCTTTTCTTTCCACCCCCTGATTTGGAATGAGGAATGACGCTGTCTTTCAGTTGCTGGGCAACCCAGCGGGGCCACGGCTTGGATCTCCCTTTTTTTGGTTTTATCCCCCACCCCACCCCGTTGTGCTTTTCTATGGGTTTTGCACTTCCAATGCTTTCACGCGACTGGCTTTTGACATTTCCCGTTTCTGGACGTCTTCTGCCTCGTGTCCAGTGTACGGAGAGTTGACGGTTTTGCCTGCTTACCTGTATGTGGAGTTTGTCTCTTTGGAGCAACCCGGTCTTCAGCCGGGCAGAGAGGGACGGGGAGGGAGACGAGCCCTTAAAAATGTCTGTTTTGATGCTTTTTTGCTGCTTTTACCATTATTTAAGGAGAACCCATATACTGGGAGAGCACCCAGTCAGGACAAAGGTGACTTCCCAAGCCGGTTCGAGGCCAGATTCGTTGGAAAGGCTGCCCCCTAAACTCATATCAATGAAGTTGGATGCACAAAATTCTGCTCTGTGTCTAGAGTATCTGGCTGCCAACCTCCAGGTGGGAAGAAGCAAACAACCGTGATGTATTATGCCCAGGGGTCATTTCCTGCAGGAGCACACAGGAGTGGAGCTCCGGCAGTAAAGAGCCCAGAGGGTGGGCACATGCAACAAGCCCCGCCCCCTGCTCCCAACAGCCCTCAGTCAGAGGAAGAAGCAGCCAGGTAAGTTGCAGACCCCCCCCCCAGCCCCCCGGTCCAAAACAGTCCAGTGGCACCTTTAAGACCAAGTTTTATTCAGGTACAAGCTCTCCCTCCTCTGTGAGGACAGATCTGCACGTTTCCCCCCCTCCAATAGCTAGCAGTCCAAAACAGTCCAGTGGAGCCTGAGTGATGGGTGTTGCCTTCTGACACACTTCCGGTGATGTCAGGGGGTGTGGCATATGCAAATAAGTTATGCTAATGAGTTATGTTAATGAGCTCCTGCACCTCTTTTTCTACGAAATGACCCCTAATTATGCCAAAAAAAGTCTCCAAGGACTAGACATTTCTTTTTCCAATATTCAGTTTACTGGAAGCAATTCATACGCCATCAACACCAACAAACCATGCATCTTATATCTCGTTTCATATAACTTTACCAAAGTGGGTTGCGTTGAAATACCCATATAATATTAATACGTTTGGCAAACACTCTTATTCATATCCCATAGTTACCAGTGTTCCCTCTACGCTGAGTTAGTGTGAGCCAGCTCACAGTGTTTTAGCCTCCAGCTCACACATTTTTGTCTTTGCTCAGGAAGGAGGGCTCCAGAGCAAACTAATCCATGCAGCAGCCAAATGGCTTGCTCACAACTTGAATGCCAGGAGCTCATAATGTATCATTTTTGCTCACAAGACTCCACAGCTTAGAGGGAACATTGATTAGTAACACTCATCAGATTAGCCACTTTGATAAAGTTATATGAAACGAGATATAACATGCATGGCTTCTTGGTGTTGATGGCGCTTGAATGGCTTCCAGTAAACTCAGAGGTAGATTTGGGGGGATCGCGGGGGATCGCAGTTCCCCTGGGTGAGGTGCGGGGGGCGGGGCACATGACAAAGCCCCGCCCCCTGCTTCCGGCCGCCCCGCCTCCGGCCCCCATTCAGCCAGGAGGAGGCAGGAGAAGAGGGAGGGTAAGTTGCTTCCCCCCTGCCTCTCCCCACCCCTGCCTGCCTGGGGCCTTGGCGGGGCTTCCTCGCACTCCCGCCGGCCTTGCAGGTTCACCGCCGGGCCACGGAGGTCAGGGGGTGTGGCATATGCTAATGAGTTATGCTAATGAGTTCCCCTAGCTCTTTTTCTAAGAAATGACCCCTGAGTAAACTGAATATTGGGAAAAGAAATTTCTAGTCATTGGAGACTTTTTTTGGCATAACACATCACAGTTGTGTGCTTCTTCTTCACTTCCGTCCCGTGATCTCTCTTCCAGCAGGTCTCCACACTACAGAGATCAGTTGCACTGGAGGAGAGGGACACTCTGGAGGGGGGACTCTATGGCATTATACCCTGCGGAGTCTCCTCCCCTCCCCAAACCCAACCCTCTCCAGACTCTTAACCCCCCAAATATCCAGGAATTTCCCCGAGGGTTGCCAACCTCCAGGTGGGTCCTGGATATCTTCTAGAATTACAACTGCTCTCCAGGTGTCAGAGATAAATTCCCCCGGAGAAAATGGCTGCAGGTCTTTTTGGATGAGGCTTCCGCAATACCTGGGCGCCTGATGGTTTTTAAAAACTCAGTTCTCAGGCGCACAGGAGGTGACGGAGAGCTGAGTTCTTAAAATCGCTGGTGTCCTGACCTCCCGGCACCCCTCTGGTTCAGCCCACAGACACACGCAATTCACACAGCCCTGCTTTGATATGAGAACATCCGAAGAGCCCTGCTGGATCAGACCAGTGAGAGTCCATCTCATCCAGCATCCTTTCTCTCGCACAGCGGCCAACCAGTTCCTCTGAAGGGCCAACAACAGGGCAGAGAGGCCGAGGCTTTCCACGATAAGGACATCTGAAGAGCCCTGCTGGATCAGACCAGTGAGGGTCCATCTAATCCAGCCTCCTGTCTCACATAGTGGCCAACCAGTTCCTCTGGAGGGCCAACAGTAGGGCAGACAGGCCGAGGCCTTCATTAGAACATCAGAAGAGCCCTGCTGGATCAGACCAGTAGTCCATCTAGTCCAGCATCCCATCTCACACAGTGGCCAACCAGTTCCTCTGGTGGGCCAACAAAAGGGCAGAGAGGCCAAGGCCTTCCCCTAATAAGAACATCAGAAGAGTCCTGCTGGAGCAGACCAGGGGTCCACCCAGTCCAGCATCCTGTCTCACACAGTGACCAGCCAGTTCCTCTGGATGGCCAACAGCAGGGCATAGAGACTGAGGCCTTCATAAGAGCATCAGAAGAGCCCTCCTGGATCAGGCCAGTGGTCCGTCTAGTCCAGCATCCTGTCTCACAGTGGCCAACCAGTTCCTCTGGAGGGCCAAAATCATGGCACAGAGGCCGAGGCCTTCATAAGAACATCAGAAGAGCCCTCCTGGATCAGACCAGTCAGGGTCCGTCTAGTCCAGCATCCTGTCTCACACAGTGGCCAACCAGTTCCTCTGGAAGGCCAAAAACATGGCAGAGAGGCCGAGGCCTTCATAAGAACATCAGAAGAACCCTGCTGGATCAGACCAGAGGTCCATCTAGCCCAGCAACCTGTCTCACACAGTGGCCAACCAGTTCCTCTGGAGGGCCAACAGCAGGGCCTTCCCCTGACATTGCCTCCGAGCTCTGGGATACAGAGGTTTAGCCTCTGAACGTGGACACCCAGGTCTTCTGTTTTTTTACATGCATCTGGCCGTTGGTTCTAGCCAAGTTTTGCGAGCACTTCAGAGGGATTTCTGTTGGATGGGCAGGGTTGACTTTCCGAGTGTCGACATGTGAAATGTAGTATCTCTTTGTAGGTTTTGATCCTCAGTCAGGACCTTTCTCTCAATTAGGCAAGTATAATTATTCCACTTCTGGGCCCTCGCCCTTGTCCTTCCTTTCCCTGATTTTTCTCGTCTGCATCCGGTGAACGTTCGATCCGAGGACATGTCTGTCTACACATGTTTGTAGTGGTTTTAAAAGATAAGCATGCGTCATTTTTCATTTCCGGAGGAGGAGGTTTTATTCCCCTAACCCGCTCAGCTTATCGGAGAAAGCAGACATTGATGCCCAGTGAATGCTCGGAATTCATTTCCGAGCATTTTTATTTGATTCCCTCCAGTAAAGGAAACTCCATACATTCCTATCTCCCTTTGAACTTCCTGAAGAGTCATACACTGGATGAGTTCTGAACCTGCCTGTAGAATCTGGGCTACACAGCAGAGGAAAGTAAGCATCTAGGTCTCTGCAGGACTCATAAGAACATACGAAGATCCCTGTTGGACCCATGGTCCATCTCGTCCAGCATCCAGTCTCACACAGTGGCCAGCCAGTTCCTCTGGAGGTCCAGCCACAGGTCTTCATTAGAACATCAGAAAAGCCCTGCTGGATCAGACCAGGGGTCCTCCCAGTCCAGCATCCTGTCTCACACAGAGGCCAACCAGTTCCTCTGGAGAGCCAGCAACAGGGCACAGAGGCTGAGGCCTTCATGAGAACATCAGAAGGGCCCTGCTGGATCAGACCAGTGGTCCATCTAGACCAGGATCTTGCCTCACACAGGGGCCAACCAGTTCCTCTGGAGGGCCAGCAACAGGGCATAGAAGCCAAGGCTTTCATAAGAACATCAGAAGAGCCCTGCTGGATCAGACCAGTGAGGGTCCATTTAGTCCAGCATCCTGTCTCACACAGTGGCCAACCAGTTCCTCTGGAGGGCCAGCAACAGGGTACAGAGGTTGAGGCCTTCATTAGAACATCAGAAGAGCCAGTTGGGGGTGGGAGGTCCCCTGTTTTTGCGGGCTCCTGCCCACCGCCGGCCATCCGACCTTCGGGAGGAAATCCCCCCCCCAAAAAAAACAGTGACGTCGCCGGAAATAAATGTGATGTGCCTACATCACCCGGAAGTGATCTTGGCGGTGATTATTTGGTTTGGGGGCAAAACTCTATGGTTTGAGGCTGATTTTACCACAGAGTTCTGCCCGAAATCCAGAGTGCCCTGAGGTCACTGATGTGCTGACACCACTTCCGGGGGACGTAGGCATGTCGCACGGCATCACTTCCTGCTTCTGGAACGTTCCTCCCCAGTGTTTCTGATGGACCTGGCAACTCTAAGTGGGATTAATGGGTCTGAGGTAAATCGGGAAGGCCTGTGGAGTCAGGATGAGAAGCGGACCCTGGTAAGGGCCAGTCAGGATTTCAGCCTGGGAGGTGGACACACAGGAGAGGAAGCCGGGGCTGGCTTACTGGGAAAATTCCTGGAAGGCCTCTGATGGCCAGGAGCAAACCAAGTCCAGAGATGCTGGCAGCCCAGCGTGGGTCACTGGTTCCAGCGTGTTCCGAATATCCCGGTCCGCTCCTGTCCGGAAAAGCAGTGACCAAAGACAGTGGGGATAGGTGGAGAAAAGCCAAGAGCCATAGAGCTATTATTAGGCCTCCTAACGTCCATAGCAAAGGTCCCCAGCTTTTCCGACCCAGCCGGCCCCTTTGGAATCATGACGCAATATGGTGGGCGCAGGAACAAAATGGCTCCCACAGGAGGCGGATCCAGCCATAAAATGGCTGCCGCAGCTTCCCCTCAGACGCAGAGTGAAGATCCTCGTGCTGTGGTGGCGGCTGCCAAAGCAACGTGTTAAAAAAAGAAAAATCTGTGTAGCCAATCCAGTCTCCGGTGGCCAATCAGAAGCCTTGCTGGGAATGCCCCTTCTGGCCCCTCCCACTTTCTGAAACCTTGGCGGGCACCAGGAAAGGTGTCGGTGGGTCCCACAGTGCCCTTGGGCACCATGTTGGAGACCCCTGGTCTATAGTTTTCTGTTGATACAGTGGCCAGGACAAATAGCTGAGCAGGGATTTGAACCCGGCACCACCCAGGTCGAGACCAGCATTCTAGCTGCTACAGTCACAGCGGCTCGATGGGTATGATCAGGGCTATTTTTGGGCAGGAACGCACAGGAACGGAGTTCCGGCTGGCTCCTGCATTGGCCACACCCAGCAGGAACTCATTAGCATAATAGGCCACACCCAACAGCAGGGACTCATTACGATTGGCTACATTAGGGGTGTGTGGCCTAACAAGCAAAGGAGTTCCTGCTACAAAAAAACCCTGGGTAAACAGAATAAGAAGCAAAAGATGGGTGTGGCTGGATGAGCACACTTCTGGTAACACAGGGGTGTGACCTCATATGCTAATGAGCTGTGCTGTCAGGGGTGTGGCCTAATATGCTAATACGTTTCTGGTGTTGGGTGTGGCCAATTATGCTAATGAGTTCCTCCTGTGCTTTTTCTACAAAAAAAGCCCTGGGTATGATGAAGCTGTAGTGTTCACATAGGAGTGCTGGATCGGGGGCCAGACATTTAAGGAAGGGCCCCTTTGAAGCCATCTCGGATGCTGCCCTGAAATCGAGACCTGGTTTTGTTTTTATTTTATTTTTTAAATAACAGGTGTCCATTTTTTGGAATCAGCCTATTTGGCTTCGACCGCCCTCTTTCTTCCATCTCTGCACGTTGACGTGGTCTTAGGTGTGTTTTCATGTATACCTGTGCAGGGTTTCTGTGAGCATCCAAACAATGTACTGGTTTTTTGTGTGGGGCGGCGGACGAGCCTACGGGTGAAAGCGGCACCGCCCACCGCTCGGGGACTCGTCAGCCGCCATATATAATTCCCCGTTTTGCTTCCTGTTTGTTTTTCTTTCATGCCTCTCTCTTTGGAAACGACGACAGTTGATATTAAAAAACTGGTCGCAGGTAGGAAACTTTGGGATGCATGGGGGCCAGGAAATCATAACTGGCTGGTTGGAAATGATTATTTTTAAAAATAAATAATAAATACATGTGGCATGGCAAAGTGGTGTTCCCCTTTTGAGTGCATGTCACAAAAGTGGTGTCCTGGCCATGAGAATTCTTGTTATCCGATCAAAATTGTGGAACTGGAATCTGCGTTTGCTGAGATGGTGCTCTGGAAGCTCCATGGCCTCTCGGTGAGCTTATGAAGCTTCAGGTATACAGAGGCTCCTTGGTCCTCTTCTATATTAGGAAAGGACAAAGAGCATTCCT
>NW_015175412.1:376772-405559 GCF_001447785.1 Gekko japonicus
TGCGTTTCCCCCCCCCATAGATAGCAATCCAACACAGTCCAGTGGCACCTTTAAGACCCAAGTTTTATTCAGGTACAAGCTCTCCCTCTTCTGTGAGGGCAGATCTGCATGTCCCCCCCCCGCCCCCAATAGCTAGCAATACAAAACAGTCCAGCGGAGCCTGAGCAGTGGATGTTGCCTTCTGACACACTTCCGGTGATGTCAGGGGGTGTGGCATATGCAAATAAGTTATGCTAATGAGTTATGGTAATGAGCTCCTACACCTCTTTTTCTACGAAGTGACCCCTGGATACATGTATGAGAGCCATGACACCTGGATGGGCCAGGCTAGGCCGATCTCGTCAGATCTCGGAAGCCAATCAGGGTCAGCCCCGGTTAGTACTTGGATGGGAGGAAGCCCAGGGTTGCTACGCAGAGGCAGGCAATGGCACAACCACCTCTGTTTGTTCACCCTGACCTGAATGGCCCAGGCTAGCCTGATGTGGTCTCATCTTGGGAGCTAAGCAGGGTCGGCCCTGGTTAGTACTTGGATGGGAGACCGCCCAGGAAGCCCAGGGTTGCTACACAGAGGCAGGCAGTGGCAAACCACCTCTGTCCATCTCTTGCCTTGAAAACCCTGCTGGATCACCATAAGTTGACGGGGACTTGACACCACTTTCCACCACCATAGGTATGAGACAGAGCGGAATGTGGCAGCTCCTACATAGCCAGACGAGGTGTTCACGAGAGACTGACGTGCGCATAGAAGACGCAGTTCTCTCCCGCATTAGGAGAAAGCTCTATGCAACCAAGAATCCAGACTACACATGCATGCAGACCAGTGCTCCCTCTAAGCTGTGGAGTCTTGTGAGCAAAAATTCTACTTTGTGAGCTACCGGCATTAAAGTTTGTGAGCAAGCGATTTGGCTACTGCATCAATTAGTTTGCTCTGGAGCCATCCTCCCTGAGCAAAGGCAAAAATGTGTGAGCCAGAGGGTAAAAAACTGTGAGCTAGCTCACACTAACTCAGCTTAGAGGGAACACTGAGGCTATGGTGCATAGCCGAGAATGTGGTAGCCCCTACGTACATTCACCAGTGTGCCTCTGAGCCCCATGTACACAAATGATGTTCTGTGCTCTTCTACATGAGAAGAACGCTCTGCACATGAGCATGGGAGTTCCCACCCACTGTCCAGAGCATCTCGTGACAGGGTCACTCTCCCTGCTGCTCCCTATCATCAGACCTCAATCAGGTGACTTTTGCCTTCGTGGGCAGGCACTCCTGGTGCAGGGACGGATTGTCTCTGGAAATCCAAACACTTACTTGGGAGACAAATGTTCTGGTGATAGCTCGGGGTGGGCCTGACAAGGGGGCAGAACCGCAGCAGAGAGAAGGAACCGGGCAGGATAATGCAGCCCGTCCTGCTCTGTCCTCCTCCGGCGTTTGAGATGCCAACGTTGCAGTCCACATAAGCCCCAGCTTTGTGCTGCGGCCATAAGGGGCTAGAAACTTGCTTGGGAAAGATAATTTAGCAATGGATTAGCTTTCGACGCTAACCGAGTCGGTCTGCAGTGGAGCGGCCGTGTTCGAATGCAGAAGCAACTTAGACCGGAAAAAGATTTTCAAGGTACACGCTTTCGAAAGTCAGACGAAAGGTGCTAGGAATCTCGAAAGCTCGCATCCTGAAAACCTTGTTGGTTTCCGAATTGCTTGTGGGCTCCGATCTAGAGATGAACAAAAAGAGGAACCCGTGATACTCGCGGGGGGGGGAGTATTCCCCCCCGGCTTCCGGCCTGCGGAAGCAGGAGGACCTCAGGGCTGAAGAGGAGGTGGCCACAGGCAATGTTCCCTCTAAGCTGAGTTAGTGTGAGCTAGCTCACAGTTTTTTAGCCTCTGGCTCACACATTTTCCTCTTAGCTCAGGAAGGATGACTCCAGAGCAAGCTAATTGATGCAGTAGCCAAACCGCTCGCTCACAACTTTAATGCCAGTAGCTCACAAAGTAAAATTTTTGCTCACAAGACTCCACAGCTTAGAGGGAGCATTGGCCACAGGTAAGCTTCCCTTCCGCCCGGCCTGCTGCAGAGTTCCCAGAGCGTTCTCTGCGCATGCGCAGGTAACGCTGTTTTACTTTCTACTTTTGGGGGGGATTTAAGTATCCCCCCTATAGTTTTTAAAACTTTTCAGATTTTTCTGCACACCTGGGGAGTGCCCCAAGTGTGCAGGGAAATCTCTTTCCCCCCCCAGGTGCCCCCAATGTGCAAATATAGATATCCGCACAGAGGGGGGCTGTCTTGGCTATTAGTATATAGATTGGAGGCTCCGGAGCCAGCACAGGACTGAGAGACACTTCCCCCAGTGGCTGCAGCCAGCAAAGAAAATGGGGTGGGGGAGGCCATTGCTAGATAAAAGTGGTGACTGGAGAGGCGGTTTCGGCATCGCTCTGCACCAGCTCCAGCTGCAGTTCCCCCCCGCACTGCAAATTCCATCTCCCCCTCTTACACGGCAGCTGTTCAGTGGCGACTTGAGTTTGCAGTCCCACATCTGCCATCAAATACCCAGCATGGCTGCAAGACTCTAGACAAAAGCCACACTCTCCTTTTCCTTGCTTGTGTGTTCCTGTTGGTTCGGGGGGGGGGGTCTCTCTTCCACACATATTTTACTCCCTCTGGTGGTCGGTTTGATAATACAGCGCTTTGTGTCTGGCATAAAAACCCGCGGGTTAAATCTGGAGCCACATCCTTCCTGAGCCAAGACAAAAATGTGCAAGCCGGAGGCTAAAAAACTGTGAGTTAGCTCACACTAACTCAGCTTAGAGGGAACAGTGGCAGGGAGATATGCCTGAACTTGCTGTGACAGAGAGGAGGAAAGATCTTGGGGTCGTAGTGAGCTCAGTGAAAGTGTCAACCCAGTGTGGCTGCAGTGGTGAAAAGGGCAAGCCCTGTGTTAGGGACTATTAGGAAAGGGACTGAGAATAAAATGGCCGATATTGTAATGCCCCCTTTTTGAACTATGGTGCGGCCTCGTTTGGAATACTGTGTACCATTCTCATCACTGTATCTCAAAAGGACATTGCAGAGCTAGAAAATGTACAGCGGGGGGCAACCAAGATGTAGGAGCACCTCCCCTACGAGGAAAGGCTGAAGAGACTTTTCAGTTGAGAAAAGAGATGACTAAGGAGGAACACGATAGAGGTTCATAAAATATGCACTAGGTGGAAAGAGCGGAGAAAGAGAAAGTTTTTCTCCTTCTCACAAAATACTAGAACTTGAGAGCATCCAATCAAGCCGATGGGCAGTAGGTTTAGGATGTATAAAAGGAAATACTACTTTACACAGGGAGTGATTCAAAAATGGAATTTGCTGCCAGAGGATGTGGTGATGGCCAGGCGAATAAACAGTTTCAAAAGGGGATAAGACAGATTCATGGAGGATAAGTCTATCAATGGCTACTAGCCGTGGTGACAGAGGTGAACCTCCACATTCAGAGGCACTAACGCTCTGAATCCCAGTGCCAGGAGGCAACATCAGGGGAAGGCCTCAGCCTCTCTACCCTATTGTTGTTCATCCAGAGGAACTGGTTGGCCACTGTATGAGACAGGATGCTGGACTACATGGACCACTGGTCTGATCCAGCAGAGTGCTTGTGTTTTTATGCCGGGCATAAAACAATGTAATATTGAATCAACCAGTAGAGGGAGCAAAACACATGCAGAACAGGAAAAAAAAACCACCAACCAAAGCCACAGGAACACACAAGCGAGGGAAATGAGAATGCAGAAAAGCCCTCTTAGCAGGACAGATTTTGCACCCCGTCCAAAATTTTGGACTTGGGAAGCAAATTGCTAGATGTGGAGGAATATATGTACCGTTGGGCGCACAGAGGTTTCATGAAGCGATGCCGTGTGGTTTGCAGGGCACAGAAAAGTAGGTGTTTAAGGACAGGAGGATTTAATCATGGACCCTTTTCGACGAGCCTTCGCAGTGCCCCCTGGCGTCTGAAACCTCATTCCTTTGTCTCGCTAAAATGCAAAAAGCCCCAAATCCTCCTGCTGGGTTCCATGCCGTCTACCCAAGTCGACTTTTCTGTGGTTCCCCCTTTGGGTTTGCCAGTCAGCAGGGCCGGTTCCAAGTTTTGGGGGACTCAGGCAGAGTTCCCACGGGCCCCCTCTGTACCTACCACTTTATTCATTTATTTGTATTTATCCGTAGATTTGTATCCCGCCCTATCACCACACCAAACCAGTTGCACCTTGCTTGCCCCCCACCTGTGCCACCCCCCACCTGCCTGTGTGTCCTTCCCCTGCTGAGCCAGTTTGGTGTAGTGGTTAGGAGCGCACACTCTAATCTGGGAGAACCGGGTTTGATTCCCCACTCCTCCACTTGCAGCTGCTGGATGACCTTGGGCAAGCCATAGTTCTGACAAGAGTAGGGTACACGGTATATGGATATTACACTACACAGGGATTATTACTGTGATGTGCACTAAACTGAATAACACAGTACTGCAAAAATCAGAAAATATAGGCTGTTAAGGTTAAGTTAAAGTGATATGCTTTTTTTACAAGGTTGGAATACAAAAATACACCAAAATGTGTGAGCCGGAGGCTAGAAAACTGTGAGCCAGCTCACACTAATGCAGCTTAGAGGGAACACTGTCTGCCGCCATCCTCCCTGGGCTAAGACCAAAACGTGCGAGCCGGAGGCTAGAAAACTGTGAGCCAGCTCACACTAACTCAGCTTAGAGGGGACACTGTCTGCCGCCATCCTCCCTGAGCTTAGACAAAAATGTGTGAGCCGGAGGCTAAAAAACTGTGAGTTAGCTCACACTAGCTCAGCTTAGAGGCAACACCACTGCCTGGCCCCGATCCAGCGTCCCTTCCTGCATGGCAAACGTGCGTATGTCCGCTTCCGGTGCTCCCCGATTCCCTTCCCCGCGACTAACCCCCCTGCCCCCCTTGTGTATGTTTCCAGTCGCCTGGTTCTCCTTCGATCCCAGCACCGCCCACTCCGACATCATCTTCTCCAATGACAACCTGACCGTCACTTGCAACAGCTACGACGACCGGGTCGTGCTGGGCAAGACCGGCTTCTCCAAAGGGCTCCACTACTGGGAGCTGTCGATCGACCGCTACGATAACCACCCGGACCCGGCCTTTGGGGTGGCTCGCGTAGACGTGCTCAAGGATGTCATGCTAGGGAAGGATGACAAGGCCTGGGCCATGTACGTGGACAATAACCGGAGCTGGTTCATGCACAACAACTCGCACACAAACAGGTACGTGGTCCCGGCGCCCCCCGTCTGTCCGAGACCCCCTTGCGTCGAATCGAGCCCGGGACCTCCCCCACGCGGCTGAGCAGGCTGGCTGGAAGGAGTCCTCCACGAGCCACCGAGTCTGTGCTCGAGGGACAAGCTGCTCAGAGGGAAACCGTGGGCCCTGCTCGTCCACTTGCAGGACCACGGAGTGATCCAAAGGGCTCCCTAGAGCAGGGGTGTCGAACCCATTTGTCGCGAGGGCCGGATTTGTCTGAAATGTCACTTTAATGAGAACAGAAGGCAAAAACAGGTGTCGTTAACAGACTCAACGATTACAACTTGCCAAAAAGCTGAAGAACATGCAATAGAGAACGATGTATATAAAGCAGCTACCGTGAGAAAGTAGAAAATGTAAACAGTGGAGGCCAGACTGGTGGCAACCAGGGCCAGGGCTTTCTCGGTAGTGGCTCCACTCTGGTGGAATGAGCTCCCGGAAGAGACTAGGGTCCTGCGGGACCTTTCACAGTTCCGCAGGGCCTGTAAGACGGAGCTCTTCCACCAGGCCTTTGGAGCCACCGCCACTGACTCCTCCACCGCCAACAGTTAATATCTACTTTGGCGGAGCCCTGGCCCATAGGTCCCTCAAACACAGCCGGTGCCAATGACCTGAGATAGCTGCAGAAGGCCAAAGAGCCAATTGGAATATGAGGAATGTTGCTAGCACTTTATCATATTTTAATTTCAATGCTGTATTTATTAATGTATGTGATTTTATTATGATTGTATTATGAGAATTTTATCTGTTTGTAAGCCGCCCTGAGCCGGCCTCGGCCAGGAGGGCAGGCTAAAAATTTAATAAATAAAAAATAATAACTGGTATGTGCTACAGTGTCTAAACAATGATCCCCTGCAAGTCTGAAGCTATTGAAGCTGACTACATGTTGGAGATTGGCATTCGATTTTGTATTGAATCGTTCACAGACTGTTTCCAATGCCTGTCAGTTTGAGGATGAAAACCACAGCGGCTTAAAGGGAACACCCCGATGAAGGATGAACTTTGAAACGTTGTTATCAAACATCCGGACACAACGTTGAATTCTTTAGCAGTTCTCCATTGTTTATCCATTGTAGCACCTACCAGTTCTCCACTGTTTACATTTTGTACTTTTTCACTGTAGCTAGTTTGTTTAAATCTTTCACTATTACGTGCTCTTCAGCTTTTTGGCAAGTTGTAATCGTTGAGTCTGTTAACTACGCTTGTTTTTGTCTTCTGTTACCATTATATAGTAGTGTAGTGAACATTATTAAATGTCACTTTGACTGGCCAGGCCATGAGTGCCATAAGATGTAATGCCAGGTACCGGAGTCAATGTTCCCTCTAAGCTTGTGAGCAAAAATTCTACTTTGTGAGCTACTGGCATTAAAGTTGTGAACGAGTGATTTGGCTACTGCATAAATCAGTTTGCTCTGGAGCCATCCTTCCTGAGCCAAGGCAAAAATGTGTGATCTGGAGGCTAACACTGCCGGAGATATAAACTTTGTGAAGGATAGAGGCAAACCCAATTAACACTACTATTTTTTAACTCAAAGTACAAACAACAGCAATTGATTCCTAGCAGTGAAAGCAATTGGTTTACTAGGGGACCCACAAAAACCCCAATAAATGTATTTAATCATATGCAAGAGTAGGTTTTTTTCCCCCCAGGGGATACCATAAAAGGGGGAATACCTTATAGTTCCATACATACCAGTTGCTTGTGGGTTGGGTAGCAGCCCTGGATGGGCCAGTTCTGGCCCCCGGGCCTTGTCTTTGACACCCCTGCCCTAGAGTGGCCAGCCTCCAGGTGGGGCCTGGAGATCTCCAAGAATTACAATGGATCTCCAGATCACAAAGATCAGTTCCCCTGGAGGAAAAGACCGCTTTGATGGGTGGAGCCTTTAACATTATACCTAGGGTTGCCAACTCAGTGTTGGGAAATACCTGATGATTTGAGGGTTGGAGACTGGGGTGGTGGGGTTTGGGGTGGGGATAGACCTCAGCAGGGTATAATGCCCTGGAGCCCACCCTCCAAAGCAGCCATTTTTTCTACAGGGACTGGCCAGTTTGGTGCAGTGGTTAGGAGCGCGGACTCTAATACGGGAGAACCGGGTTCGATTGCCCACTCCTTCACATGTAGCTGCTGGTGTGACCTTGGGTCAGTCACAAGCTCTCTCAGAGCTGTTCTCTCAAGGGCAGTCCTCAAGACAGCTCTCTCAGCCCCACCTGCCTCACAGGGTGTCTATTGCGGGGAGGGGGGATCTTCTTCTTCTTCTTCTTCTTCTTCTTCCTCTTCTTCTTCTTCTTCTTCTTCTTCTTCCCCCCCTCACCTGGAGGTTCACAACCTTAATTATACCCACTGAGGTCCTTCTGCAACCCCAACCCCTGCTGTCTCCAAGCTCCACCCCCAAATTTCCATAAATTTCCCAGTCTGGAGTTGGCAGCCCCTCGGGGCTCCCTGATGTCACGTGCGCCTTGCAAGTGGGTAGCGGTAATATTACCTGCTGACCAGCTGGTGGCACTACCGTGCCACAGACAAACCATCCTTTCTCTGCTCCTAAGGTGGTAGAAAGCAAGAAATTGCAAGTAGATAAATAGGTACCACTTCGGTGGGAAGGGAACAGCATTCCGTGCACCTTGGTGTTTAGTCACACGACCACGGAAACGTCTTCGGACAGCGCTGGCTCTTCGGCTTGGAAATGGAGATGAGCACCGCAACCCTAGAGTCGGACTCGACTGGCTTTCGAGCACTATCTATTCATTAATTTAATACCCTGCGTTTCTCCCCGATGGGGACCTTGACTGGCTTGCATCGTTCTCCACTCCTCCTCCATTTTACCCTCACAACAATCCTGTGAGGTGGATTAGGCTGAAAGTGTGTGTGACTGGCTCAAGATCATAGACTCATAGAGTGGGAAGGGGCCATACAGACCATTTAGTCCACCCCCTGCCCAACTGAGTGGGGATTTGAAGCTGGGTCTCCCAGATCACAGTCTGAGACTATAACCATTGCACCACACCAGTGGTCTGCTGCCCAGACCTTCATTAGAACATCAGAAGAGCCCTGCTGGGTCAGACCAGTGGTTCATCTAGTCCAGCCTCCCACACAGGGGCCAACCAGTTCCTCTGAAGGGCCAACAACAGGGCAGAGAGGCCAAGTCCTTCATAAGAACATAGGAAGAGCCCTGCTGGATCAGACCAATGAGGGTCCATCTAGTCCAGCCTCCCGTCTCACACAGGGGCCAACCAGTTCCTCTAGAGGGCCAACAACAGGGCAGAGAAGCTGAGGCCTTCCCCTGATAAGAACATCAGAAGAGCCCTGCTGGATCAGACCAGTGGTCCATCTAGTCCAGCGTCTTGTCCCACACAATGGCCAACCAGTTCCCAACAAGTTCCCCTGGAAGGCCAAGAACAGGGCAGAGAGGCCGAGGCCTTCCCCTGATGTTGCCTCCTGGCTCTGGGGTTCAGAGGTTGACTGCCTCTGACTGTGGAGGTTCCCCTTAGTCACCAGGGCTAGTAGCCACTGATAGACAACTCTTCCATGAATCTGTCTGTTCCCCTTTTAAAGACATCTGTGCTTGCGGCCATCACGATATCTTGGTGCTTGGTGCCAGCCAAAACCCTGCAAGGACAGGGAAGGGGCAGGAACTCACACCATGGTCTATCCAGTTCGGCCTCTGTGTTCACACAGTGGCTAATCGGATACCCCCAGAAGGCTAACAGGTAAAGCACAGGGGCCGAAACATCCCCATGTTGTAACCCCCCTCCCAGCACTGGTATTCAGAGGATGACTGCTTCTGAACACGGAGGTTCCATTTACCCCTTGTAACTAATAACCATTGTGGGACCATGAAATCACCTCACCCCCTTTGGAACCCAACCAAATGATTGGCTGTCACTACTTCCAGTGGCAGTGAGTCCCACAATTTAATTACTGTCTGAGCAAAGAAGTGAAAATGAACACATGAAGCCACCATATACCGAATCAGAGCATAGTCTAGCAAGGCTCATATATTCTACTCAGACTGGCAGCCGCTCTGCAGGGTCTCAAGCAAAGATCTTTCATATCACTGACCACCTGATCCTTTTCTGAGACTCCTTTGGGTAATGAAGGGCGAGGTATAAATCCAATCTCCTCTCCTCCTCCTCCTCCTCCTCCTCCTCCTCTTCCTCTTCCTCTTCTTCTTCTTCTTCTTCTTCTTTCAAAAGCTCATATCCCAAAATTCTTATTGGGCTCTCAGGTGCTACCGGATTCGAATCTAGCCGTTTCCTTCTGTTTACTTGATATATAGCCATCTTTCTTCTCGAGACTCCAGTGTGGTACAGCCCTGCCCCAGCGATGGGGAAAGCACTCCATACTGCCGCGCATCAGCGCATACTCCGCGTGCAACTGAATGATGGATGCCCACCAATGTAAACCCGTTTCTCCATTGCCAGGAAACCCTGGAGTGCTCCCCAACAGAAAATGCCTTCAGACAGATTTGCCATTTCTCTCACGCTCTGACTCGCTTTCCCCCCCCGACAGGACGGAAGGAGGCATAACCAAAGGGGCCACGGTGGGCGTCTTGCTCGACCTGACCAGGAGGACCTTGACTTTCTCCATCAATGAAGACCAGCAGGGGCCTGTGGCCTTTGAGAACCTGGAGGGCGTCTTCTTTCCCGCCGTCAGCCTGAACAGAAACGTGCAGGTGAGGGCTGGGAAGGGATGTGGGGGTGGCCGGGAAGAGAGAACGGGGAGGCTGCGGTTCGTGGAGGGGGGGGTGTGCCACCGTCCAATGCTGGAGGGAGGGAATCCGGTTCAGAGCAGCAGGACTAGAACCCAGAGCTGGAGGGAGAAATGGAGAGGCCAGGAGGCCAAAAACATTATCTTAACTGTGCTGGTCATGTATGTCTAATGAATAGGAAACAGAGAGTGAGTATAAATGGGAAATTTTCTCAATGGAGGGTGGTAAGCAGTGGGGTACCGCAGGGATCAGTACTCGGTCCGATGCTTTGTAACTTGTTCATTAATGATTTGGTGTTGGGAGTAAGAAGTGAAGTGGCTAAATTTGCAGATGACACGAAGTTGTTCAGGGTGGTGAGAACCAGGGAGGATTGTGAGGCACTCCAAAGGGATCTGTCGAGGATGGGCAAGTGGGCGTCAACGTGACAAATGGGGTTCAGTGTGGCCAAGTGCAAAGTGAGGCACACTGGAGCCAAAAATCCTAACTCTAAATACACGTTGATGGAGTCCAAACTGGCAGACACTGACCAAGAGAGAGATCTTGGAGTCGTAGTAGATAACTCAATGAAAATGTCAAGACAGTGTGCGACTGCAATAAAAAAGGACAACGCTATGCTGGGGGTTATTAGGAAGGGAATTGAAAACAGATCAGCCAATATCGTAATGCCCCTGTATAAATCGATGGTGTGACCTCATTTGGAATACTGTGTACGGTTCTGGTCGCCACACCTCAAAAAGGATACTATAGCATTGGACAAAGTGCAGAAAAGGGCAACTAGAATGATAAAAGGGCTGGAACACTTCCCCTATGAAGAAAGGTTAAAATGCTTAGTGCTCTTTAGCTTGGAGAAAAGACGACTGAGGGGGTGACATGATCGAGTTTACAAGATTATGCATGGGATAGAGCAGGTAGAGAAAGAGGTCCTTTTCTCCCTTTCTCACAATACAAGAACTCGTGGGCACTCCATGAAATAGCTGAGCGGTTGGGTTATAACGGATAAAAGGAAGTCCTTCTTCACCCAAAGAGTGATCAACACATGGAATTCACTGCCACAGGAGGTGGTGGCAGCTACAAGCATCGACGGCTTCAAGAGGGAATTGGATAAACGTATAGAGCAGAGGCCCATTGATGGCTATTAGCCACAAGGTATAGAAAGGAGCTCTTGATCTGGGCAACTCGCAGCACAATACCTGGCATTTATCCCTGGTTATAACAGCATCCGTTTATCCTGGGACAAGTGTGGGGCAAAACCGGGGTGGCCTCAATGTAATGTGGAAACAAAAAATACCCCAAGATAATTACAGGGGTGAACCCGAGTGCAGTGTAGAATGTAAGTTTGGGGACAGGGTTGAACCAGGATTTAATTTATTTTTATTTATTTATTTATTTAAATTTATAACCCGCCCTCCCCGCGAACGGGCTCAGGGCAGCGTACAGATGGGGCCAATGCCCAATGCATAAAACATTAAAACTGCATTTTAGAAACATTCAGTTTTTAAGGTCTAAGTGTGGAAATACCCAGAAGAGTGTTCCCTCTATACCAGGGGTGGCCAAAGTCGCTCAACGTCAGGGCCACACAGAATAAACATCAGATGTTTAAGAGCCGGAAGACATGAGCAAATATCGCACACACGTTTTTTATAGGAAAATATGCAGATTTGCTTTTTATTCGTGTTAAAACAGACGGCCAAAAATAAAAACAGAAGGGGTAAAAACAGATATCGATAACGATAATTATTTGTCCAACGGTATTTGTTTGCGAATGATATGTGTTTGTCTGAGAGAGAGAGAGAGACAAAGAGAGAGAGGTGGAAAGAAAGAATGAAAGAGGTGGAAAGAAAGAGAGAAAGAGGGAGAGCCAGAGAATGAAGAAAGCAAATAGATGGGAGAGAAGGGCAAGGAAGAGAGGGAGGGAGAAAAAAATATGCCTCCCCTTCACTTCCCCAGCTACCCTACCGGGAGCCGCACAATAGGTGTGAAAGAGCCGCATGTGGCTTCCGAGCCGCAGTTTGGCCACCCCTGCTGTATACCTTGCGGCTAATAGGCTAATCTATACCTTGTGGCGAATGGGCTCCACCCCCAAAATCTCCAGGTGTCTCCCACCCGGAGCTGGCAACTCTAAGAGTAGGCGTTGTGACTGCAAATGAGCTTTCGAATGCTCCGGAGATTGAACTTTGTGGCCTTTGGTTGCAGGTGACTCTCCATACCGGTTTGCCCGTCCCGGACTTCTACCATTCACGGGGCACCATGCAGTAAGGACGGAGCGAGCGGTGGGCCCCGTCTGGCTTTTTCTCAGGACACATCCCAGTGAGCTGTGTGGATTCCCTTCAGGGACTGACCCCAGAGGAGGAAGCGGGACAAGATCCGTTCGGCCGGGTCCCCCAGGCCAGCGAACACCAAACGTTTGTGTGTGGGGGGGGGAACAAGGAAAAACATCTACGGAAGAGAAAGGACAAACCAGACCGCGTCCCCTACAGCTCTGCAGCGAAACCCCCTCACCTTCTCCGGCCCCGTGTGCTCTGTGTGCATTGGCTTCGCTGTTTCGTGCTTTCGGCCAAGAGCCAAGTTCTCGGAGAGACCGAGATTGGCCCCCCCCCCATTTTTTGGGTTTTGTTTCCGTTCCAGCGTGGATTCCCCTTTTCTCCCAAACGTAAACCGCCGGCTGCCGATGCAGTTGAAACCGGAACCTCTCCTCCGATATCCTTGGATTATGTGACACATAACGATGAAACCAATGCTTCGGGGTGCGGGTGGGGAAACGGGGAGGACTGACAACGCATCCATGAATGCTCCCAGCATTTCCAAAGTCTAATCCGTCGCTCCTCCGTTTCTGTCCGAATGGCCTTTATCCTCAGGGATGTTGGCCCTGGATTACATTTATCTACAAAGCCATAGGGAATGAATCGAGTTTTGGGAACGGTGTTCGAGAGACAGTTTGGTGTCGTGGTTAAGTGTGCGGACTCTAATCTGGGAGGACCGGGTTTGATTCCTCACTCCTCCACTGGCATCTGGCTGGATGACCTTGGGCAAGTTCTGATAAGAGCTGTTCTTGAAAAAAGAGCCGTTTCTGTCAAGAGCTCTCTCAGGCCCACCAACCTCACAGGGTGTCTGTTGTGGGGAGGGGAAGGGAAAGGAGTTTGTCAGCCGCTCTGAGACGCCTTTGGGTAGTGAAGGGGGGGGTATCAATCCAATCTCTTCTTCTTTTCTTCTTCTTCTTCCCTCCAAGCTGAGTTAGCGTGAGCTAGCTCACAGGTTTTTAGCCTCCAGCTCACCCATTTTTGTCTCAGCTCAGGGAGGGAGGGCTCCAGAGCAAACTAATTTATGCAGCAGCCGAATGGCTCCCTCGCAACTAACGCCGGTAGCTCACACAGTAGAATTTTTGCTCACAGGACTCTACAGCTTAGAGGGAGCACCGCTTGGGAAATGTTTCTCTTTCTCTTCTCGGTCAAGATTGAGGAACGGGCAACATTTTCGCTGAAATGGGGAGAGCGGTCGTTATGATGCAAAGGCTGGCACCCACACCCTGGTGACAGTGCGTAGTTCTTTATTTTAAAAAATGTGCACACCGGCTGGTTGACCAAGAGGACGCCTGAGAGAGCTAACGAGAAACCACAGGAAGCAAACATAGCTTGAGCCTCGCTGTAGATTAACCTCGTTCAAGTGCAGGGGCACCTTTAAGACCAGCAAAGTTTTATTCAAGGTACAAGCATTCGTGTGCAAGCACACCTCTTCAGATACCCAATACAGTTGCGGATACATAAGTGTGCATGCACGCGAGAGCTTTGTTGTTCTTCAGTCGCGCAGTCGAGTCCGACTCTTCGTGACCCCGTGGACCACATCACGCCAGGCCCTCCTGTCCTCCAGAGTTTGCTCAATTTCACGTTCGTTGCCTCGATGACACTGTCTGACCATCTCATCCTTTGCCGTCCCCGTCTTCTTTGACCTTCAGTCTTTCCCAGCATTAGGGTCTTCTCCTCCAGTGAGTGCTCCCTTCTCATTTGGTGGTGGCCAAAGTATTTGAGCTTCAGCTTCAGTCTCTGGCCTTCCAGGGAACAGTCAGGGTTGATTAGGACTGACTGATCTCCTTGCAGTCCAAGGGAGTCTTCTCCAGCACCATAATTCAAAAGCATCTATTCTTTGGCGCTCGGCCTTCCTTACGGTCCAACTATACCTTGATTAAACGTTGTAGGTTTTAAAGGTGCTACTGGACTTGAACTTGGTTCTGCTGCTTCAGTGCAACACGGCAACCCACCTGTATAATAACCTGCCATTCACTGGCAGTCTTTAAGCAGCGGCTGGACAAGCAAACGTTGGCTTGAACAGGGGTCATTTCCTGCAAGAGCGCACAGGAGCGGAGCTCCGGCAGTAAAGAGCCCAGGGGGCAGGCACATACAACAAGCCCCACCTCCTGCTCCCAGCAGCCCCGGGCTACGAGGAGCAAGAAGCCTCTTTCTTTCCCTCAATCCCTCCTTCTTTCCTTCTCTTTCTTTCCCTTTTTCTTTCCCTCCTTCTTTCCTTCTCTTTTCCCCCTCCTTCCTTCCTGCACAGATCTGCGTGTTCTCCCCCCCCATCAGCTAGCAATCCAAAACAGTCCAGTGGCACCTTAAAGGCCAAGGTTTATTCAGGTACAAGCTCTCCCTCCTCTGCTAGGGCAGATCTACGTGTGTTCCCCCCCCCCCCCAATAGCTAGCAATCCAAAATAGTCCAGTGGAGCCTGAGTGGTGGGTGTTGCCTTCTGACACACTTCTGGTGATGTCAGGGGGTGTGGCATATGCAAATAAGTTGTGCTAATGAGTTATGCTAATGAGCTCCTGCACCTCTTTTTCTACAAAATGACCCCTGGCTTGAAACTCGACATCAAAAAAACTAAGATCATGGCATCCAGCCCCATCACTCCTTGGCAAATAGAAGAGGAAGACCCTAATGCTGGGAAAGACTGAAGGCCAAAGAAGAAGGGGACGGCAAAGGATGAGATGGTCAGAAAGCGTTATCGATGCAACGGACGTGAGATTAAGCAAACTCCGGAGGACGGCAGAAGCCAGGAGGGCCTGGCGTGCTGTGGTCCACGGGGTCGCGAAGAGTCGGTCTCAACTGTGTGACTGAACAACAACAACAACGGACAAACACTTTATCGGGGATGCTCTAGGATGATCCTACATTGAGCAGGGGGTTGGAGTAGATGGCCTCTAGGACCCCTGCCAACTCTCTGTGATTCTATGAACCTTGTTATCCATAAGTGCCAAGATCTTGGTAAGAGCTGGATTCGGGTGTAGTAGCACCTAAGACCAGCAAGATTCCTGGAGTGTGAAATTCTGAGCGTCAAAGCTCCATTCATCGGGTGTCTCTAAGAGAGCTTTGACTCTTGAAAGCTTCTTCCCTCCAAAACCCTGTTGGTCTCTAAGGTGCTGCTGGACTCGAACCCGGCTCTTCTGCTGCAGACCAGCACGGCTACCCACCTGAAAAGAGATCTTGGTAAGGGATCCCCCCCGGGTCCTTTGGACTGAGGTAAGTTCCTCCCGCCAAACCAGGTCTGATAGAGCCTGCCGTGTTTGTACTTCATCAGCCTGCCCTATTTGTATCTCAGACAGAAGGGAGTCTGTGCTTTACGGGGGGTGGAAAGTGGGGTTTCGTGAAGGGAGCCGAACGCCTTTCTCCCTGACATCTCTTGTACTCGGTTGCTTCCCGCTCTTTTCCCCTGGCCCAGAGCTGATGTTGGAAGCCAGCCAAACTAGGGAGAAAATGCCTGAAGTTACAGCAATGGTGGTTCTGTGAACTTTGGCAGAGAGCCAGTTTGGTGTGGCGGTGAAGTGCGCGGACTCTAATCGGGGAGAGCCGGGCTTGACTCCCCAATCCTCCACTCGCACCTGCTGGATGACCTTGGGCAAGCCACAGTTCTGTCAGAGCTGTTCTCTCAAGGACAGTTCTGAAAAAGTGCTCTCTCAGCCCCACCTTACCTCACAGGGTGTCTGTTGTGGGTAGGGGAGGGGAAAGAAGATTGTAAGCCGCTCTGAGACTCCTTTGGATAGTGAAGGGCGGGGTATAAATCCAATCTCTTCTTCTTCTTTTACCTCACAGAGTGTCTGTTGAGGGGAGGGGAAGGGAAAGGAGTTTGTGAGCCGCTCTGAGACTCCTTTGGGTAGTGAAGGGCGGGGGATAAATCCAATCTCTTCTTCTTTTACCTCACAGGGTGTCTGTTGTGGGGAGGGGAAGGGAAAGGAGTTTGTAAGCCGCTCTGAGACTCCTTTTAGTGAAGGGCGGGGTATAAATCCAATCTCTTCTTCTTCTTTTACTTCACAGGGTGTCTGTTGTGAGGAGGGGAAGGGAAAGGAATTTGTCAGCTGCTCTGAGACTCCTTTGGGTAGTGAAGGGCGGGGTATAAATCCAATCTCCTCCTCCTTCTACTTCAGCCCTCACTAAGGTGCTAAACACCTCACATAACAGGCCTCACTGCGGTGCATACAGGCTGTGGTACTTCGAACTGTAGGTTGTGATTTGCCGGCGGGTGGTGATCTGGGGTTGCAAACCACGGTTTTGACCTGACGTTTGTGAGCCACGATTGGTGTAAACCATGGCTGGTCGTGTGAGACCCCCAGTTTGTTCACCGGCACCTCCCCTCTTATCCTCCCGCGCCCAGAGAGGGGAGCACTGTGCCGAAGACTGGCCTTCTCTCACACAGCAGGAGTGTGCTTCCAGGACTTCGGCCTCTCGAAGGGGGGATTTAAAAGGCCGCAGAACGATACAGAGAGAAAGTGGAGAAGTGGGCCTGTGGGAGTTCGGTTGCCAAAGCTCACTTGTCAGGGATGCATTCTAGGCTGGTCCTGCATCGAGCAGCGGGTTGGACTGGATGGCCTCTAGGGTCCCTTCCGACTCTCTGTGAGTCTGTGATCTCAGAGAACAGTGCAGGGAACGGCAGGATGGAGGGAAGGAGAGGCAGGGAAGCCGCTCAGCCAAGAACAAGGGGGAGGCGGCCCAGTGCATCCTAAAGCTTCCCCATCTCCTTCCACACTGTAGCTGACCTTTCTTCCTAGAGTTGCCAAGTCCTTACCTTCAGCCGGTGGGGGGCTCCAGCCGGCCCTCTGGGGCCTTCTACATGTGCGTACCACAATGATGTCACCCAGAAGTGGGCACATCGTGAAGGGGATGCTCTAATATTTGGCTAAGAACTCTATGGTCACCATGGAGTTTTTAGCAAAATGCTAGAGCATCCCCCGTGCAAAATGCCTGGTATGATGACGTCACAGGGCATGGCAGGCACGGTGGGGTTCTTCGGGGGCACGGTTCCCCCCACCGGCCAGGTGGCCGGTGGCAGATTGGGGCCTCCGAAGTCGGGGAAAACCCCACCCCCATCGATGGGATGACAACCCTATTTCTTACAAACCCGGGGAGATTCGGATCGCCACTTTGGGGGTCAGGAAGCAATTTTTCTACAGGCCAGTTTGGCCGTGGATCCTGGAGGGTTTTCTTGTCATCTTCTGGGTGTGGAACAGGGTCCTTGGGGGTGTATGTGAGGGAGGTATTTGTGAATTTCTGCCTTGTGCAGGGGGTTGGACTAGATGCTCTGTATTCTTGGTGCTTGGGGGGGGCAACAGTTGGAGGGAGGGCTTCTAGTGTCCTGGCCCCACTGGTGGACCTCCTGAGGGCCTGCTATTTTTGGCCACTGTCTGACAGAGTATTGGACTAGATGGCCCATTGGCCTGATCCAACATGGCTTCTCTTATGTTCTTATGTCTGGGGCAGCGATGCTCTGTATTCTTGGTGCTTGGGGGGGGCAACAGTGGGAGGGCTTCTAGTGTCCTGGCCCCATTGGTGGACCTCCTGAGGGCACCTGGTATTTCTGCCCACTGTCTGACAGAGTGTTGGACTAGATGGGCCATTGGCCTGACCCAACACTGGCTTCTCTTATGTTCTTATGTCCTCTTATGAGCCCGGAGGTCCCTTCCAACTCTGTGATTCTCTGACAAGTGGGCTGCAAGTCTAAGGAATCTTTGCCAGCAGTTTAGCAACGCAAGGAAGCTCAGGATATAATCTGAGGCTCTGCTTGGAGGAGGAGGAGTAAGCTAGTAGCCGACGCTCTAGGATTGCCAAACAAGCTGTGGTCTGTCTGCTAGGGAGAGCCGGAAGATGAACCAGGGTTTGTGTAACACCCACTTTATTGTGACACCTTAAGTCAGGCTCCGGGAAGTGGCTGGCCTCTGTGGTTTCAAGCTTCATGTGAACAGACAGAGGGATGAGCCAAGACTCCAGGCAGGGAGCCTGCAAGCACAGATGCAGGGCCCAGAAGGACGGAGGGTTTATCCAGACAACAGCGCATAACCGAGAGAGGCAAAACAGAGTTCCAGGGGGGTTACAGTGAATGAAATCTGCATTCAATCAGTATCACAGTTTTGCTCTGGGTAGTGCAAGTTGCAAAGAAGTTTGGCTTCATGGGCGTTAGAAAATAGCAAGATTCCAGGGGCACCTTAAAGACTAACAGAATTTGTGGCAGGGTAGGAGCTTTCGTGAGTCACTGCTCACTTCTTCAGATACGAATCCTTTCTCTCTTAAGGCAAAGCTAATGGTGGCTTGGGCATACACAGGGTGTGAGGCCATTTGTTTTCGACAGGAGCCACTCAATTAAGGCTGACATTGACATGCATTTTTAACAAGTGCTGGTTTTGGACCGCACCTCTGACAACCTCTGGGCAAAAGGGTCGGCACTTTTTGATTCTGTAAGTAGGCCTTATGTGGCACATTTCATACTGGCGCCTCTCGCACATGCCTCCTGCCACTGCCGTGCTGTGTTTGATAGATCAAGACAGGTTGCCAGGGGTCATTTTGTAGAAAAAGAGGCGCAGGAGCTCATTAGCATAATTCATTCACATAACTCATTTGCATACACCACACCCCCTGGCATCACCGGAAGTGTGTCAGAAGGCAACACCCACTGCTCAGGCTCCACTGGACTGTTTTGGATTGCTAGCTACTGGGGGGGGGGGAACGTGCAGATCTGTCCTCGCGGAGGAGGGAGAGCTTGTACCTGAATAAAACTTGGTCTTAAAGGTGCCACTGGATTGTTTCGGGGCGGGGGGGCTCTGCAGCTCACCTGGCTGCTTCTTGCTCTGACTGAGGGCTGCTGAGAGCCGGGGGCGGGGCTTGTTGCATGTGCCCGCCCCCTGGGCCCTTTACTGCCGGAGCCCCGCTCCTCTGCGCTCCTGCAGGAAATGATCCCTGTAGGTCGCCATGTTCGTCTGTCTGCAGCAGCAGAAAAGAGTAGGAGTCCAGGAGCACCTGAAAGGCTAACAACATTTGTGGCAGGGTGTGAGCTTTGTGGCTGGGATGTGGGTCCATCTGTCATTCTACCTTGGAGAGTGGAGTGATTCTCCACGAGATAGATGGGATTTCCATTCTGTACGACTCCATGTGGTGCCTTCCGTGGAGACAGGACAGGATGAGTAGCCGTGTCGGTCTGTCTGTAGCAGCGGAAAAGAGCAAGCGTCCGGTAGCCCCTAGAAGACTAACAACATTTATGGCAGGGGAGGAGCTTTTGCAAGGGCCGCGGTGGCTCAGAGGTCAAGACGCTGAGCTGCAGACCGGAAGGTCGGCAGTTCGGCAGTTCGAGACCCGAGTGCCGCCTGACAGAGTGAGCTCCCGTCTCTGGCCCCAGCTCCTGCCAACCTAGCAGTTCGAAAGCGTGACATTGCAAGCAGATAAATAGGTACCTCTTCAGCGGGAAGGTAACAGCGTTCCGTGCGCCTCAGCATCTTGTCATGCCAGCCATATGACCACGGAGGCGTCTTTGGACAGCGCTGGCTCTTCGGCTTGGAAACGGAGATGAATGCCACCCCCTAGAGTCGGATTTGACTGGCTTTTGAGCGAGGGAAACCTTTACCTTAGGAGCTTTTGTGAGTCACGGCTCACTTCTTCAGATACCTGCCATTTGAAAGGTGGCAATTTTGAACAGTCACAGTGATAACTTTCCCTTAGAAAAAGATCACCAGAGTTAGTACATTTTTTGCTGCCAATGGTATGTGGGAAAGTCTAGGAGGAAGAAAGAACGGAAGCAGGCCTCCCCCTCCTTTCCGGCTACTTTCACATTCTCAGGAAACTAACGATGCTTTCACACATGCTGGGTAATACAGTCCCCAATCCACTTTCAGAGCACTTGGCAACTGCACTTTATGGCGTGGAAGGGCAAAATCTGCAAACAATCGCTAAAGGGCATTAAAAGTGGGCTGAAAGCATGTTATTCAGCATATGGGAAAGTGCCCAAAATGTTTGTTGCCACAGCGACATTTCATGGCCACTACATTGTCGATCTGAAACTCGGCCCCCTCTACCTTACAGGGTGTCTGTTGTGGGGAAAGGAAGGGAAGGAGATTGTAAGCTGCTCTGAGACGCCGAGTGAAGGGCGGGGTATACATCCAACTTTTCTTCCTCCTTCTCCTCCTCCTCCTCATTCTCACACACTCCAATTTTCTCCTCATACAACTATTGCTGATTTCTAGATTAGTAAAGGTAAAGGTTCCCTTGCTCGAAAGCCAGTCGAGTCCAACTCTAGGTTTGCGGTGCTCATCTCCGTTTCAAAGCCGAAGAGCCAGCGCTGTCCGAAGACGTTTCCGTGGTCATGTGGCCGGCATGACTAAACACCAAGGCGCACGGAACGCTGTTACCTTCCCACTGAAGCGGTAACCTATTTATCTACTTGCAATTCCTTGCTTTCGAACTGCTAGGTTGGCAGGAGCTGGAACTAGAGACGGGAGCTCACTCCGTCATGCAGCACACTCGGGTCTCGAACTGCTGAACTACCGACCTTCAACAGCCTGCAGTTCAGTGGCTTAACCACTTGAGCCACCGCAGATTGTTTCCTTTAAATTCCAGGCATTGCTAACCAGTGCTTTGCCTTGTTTGCGCTAGTACATTCCTGCAGAAATGAAAAGAGCATCCCATTGCATACCATCCCCCACTGAATAAGTGGCACATTAATCTGGCACATTTGTGCTACTCCTGGAATGCTTACATAGATGTGCAGTGTGCTGGGGATTCCACAGGTTGAATGTGCGTTTGACCCGCTAAGAAAATGGTGCAGACATGGCTCTAGCAAGGGGCAATTGTAGATGCGAGTGTTGGTCAGTGAATTAATTTATTGCGATATTGCTCAGGGGAAGGACCCATCGGGCTCATTGGGCAATTCCTGAAGGGGACTGGCATGGAGCAAGACGGATGTCAACAGCAGGTGAAGTAACAAGGGAGTAGGTCGCAGGAAAGCAGATGGCTGAGGGATTCAGGACCCGGGACAGCTCCAAAGTTAGCAGAGATGTTGTTCCATGAGAGGCAAAGCTGAGCTGATCCCTCATATTCCAGGGAGGCCTGAAGACTGCTGAAGGGACACGTCATTTGAGACGAAACAGGAGCTTAAAGAGAGTATTATGACACGTCGTAATGTTTAGGTCGATCTCCTGTATTTACAGAGGAGCAAGACTCCTTAGAGACAGTCAGTATGCTGTCTCGCAAAGAGGCCACGCTGCTCTAGCGCGGTGTAGGGCCTCATGACCAGAGTCCAGTGTCTTCCTCCTTACTAGGGATGCCACCCTCCAGGTGGGGCCCAGGGATCCCCCGGAATTACAGCTCATCTTCAGACCACAGAGGTCAGTCCACCTGGAGAAAAGGGATGCTTGGGAGGGCGGACTCGGTGGCATCGTACCCCGCAGAAGTCCTTATTCTCCCCGAGCTCCACCCCCAAATCTCCAGGAGTTTCCTAACCTAGATCTGGCAACCCTACACACACACCCATCCACCTCCAGTGGTTCGGGGGAACCTGGCAACTCTACTCCTTATGGATGCCTGCTGGCTATTTCCTCCTCGAATGATGCTTGGGCCACATTCGACATGTGTATCACTAGAGCCCCGCTTCTGAATTCTTGCTCGCGGCTAAGGGTAAGGACCTAAAACCCAGAAGAGAGATGCGGGAGGTTATCAGCCCTCAAAATCTGTCTGCGGGCCTTACCGACAAACCTCCCTCTTAGATCCCACAAGGCTAAACTGAGGCTACCTATGTACTATGTACAAACTCAACCCTCCCCCCACCCCCGGCCTGGTAATGTCCATCCTGTGTAGTTGGTGCCATAAGGTCCTCTCTGCAACATGGGCAGTGGGCCGCACGCTCATCTGGCCTCCTGTTCCGCTTTGGGCTCGACGGCGCCCCCCGGAGAGACGACGGTGCTAAGCAGTCGAGAGACCAGCCATTCCCTCCCTTTGCCCGCGTGCCATTAAGACGCGAAGGAAAGTGGCTCTCGCTCATCGAGGCGGGAGCGGGCGGAGGCAGAGATCACCTGTGACGACATAAACCGCAACACACGCAAACACCCCTTCGGAACGAGAGACGTTTCTGTAAATAAAGTGCTTGCTCCCAATTTAGTACCCCCCCTCCCTCTTAGAACCGATTTCTACCTGCTATGGTGTTGCATTACCTTGACCTAATTTATTGAACGGGTGCTAATCTCGCGGCCGTGCTCGCTGTTCCTCTCGGCTGCGGAAGGGCCGGGCGGCGGGCGGGCGGACGCCGTTTCCGATTCCCGGGAGGCTTGGTGGCTGGGCCATGGCAGCCTCATCCCATCGACGTTGTGCCTGCTTCTTGACAATGTTTCCGACGCTTAGATTAGACTCCTCGTGGCTTGTGACGTGGCGTTGGCACCATATCGCGATCCTTAGCTGCAGACAGCCGCCCTCCTGGCCAGGTGTGGTCCCCCGTGTGTTGTTCTAATAAAAAGACTTTTAGTTCAGAGACTCACCAAGCGTGTCTGGCTCTTTTCTTGGCTTGTTGCAAAGTGGGAGGGGAACGAGGGGCGCTCTGCGAGAACATCCATTCAGCATCTTCCTGACAAGGCTGGGGAACGTGAGCGCCCAACTGTGTGAGACACGATGGTGGACAAGATGGACCACTGGTCTGATCCACCAAGGCTCTTCTGATGGAGGTCTTGGCCTCTATGCTCTGCTGTTGGCCCACCAGAGGAACTGGCTGGCCACCGTATGAGACAGGTTGCTAGACTAGACCACTGGTCTGATCCAACAGGGCTCTTCTGATGTTCTTAAGAAGGCCTCTCTGCCCAGTTGTTGGCCCTCCAGAGGAACTGGTTGGCCACCGTATGAGACAGGTTGCTAGACTAGACCACTGGTCTGATCCAACAGGGCTCTTCTGATGTTCTTAAGAAGGCCTCTCTGCCCAGTTGTTGGCCCTCCAGAGGAACTGGCTGGTCACTGTGTGATACAGGATGCTGGACTAGATGGATTAATGGTCTGATCTGGCATGGCTCTTCTGATGTTCTTAACTATTAGCATCCTTATTCACTTGGCCCAGGTTCAGGGTGAAGTGAGCATCTAATGGGGAACACATACATGAAACTGTCTTATACTGAATCAGACAGGAAAATGACAAAAACACTGTAATAAAACACAAAAATCTAACTGAGAATTTATATTAGACTTGAGCTGCGGTGGCTCAAGTGGTTAAGGCGCTAAACTGCAGGCTGTGGAAGGTCAGTAGTTCAGCAGTTCGAGACCTGAGTGTGCCGCATGACGGAGTGAGCTCCCGTCTCTCGTTCCAGCTCCTGCCAACCTAGCAGTGCAAAAGCAAGAAATTGCAAGTAGATAGATAGGTACCGCTTCGGTGGGAAGGTAACAGCGTTCCATGCGCCTTGGTGTTTAGTCATGCTGACCACATGACCATGGAAACGTCTTCGGACAGCACTGGCTCTTCGGTTTGGAAACAGAGATGAGCACCGCAACCCTAGAGTCGGATTCGACTGGCTTTCGAGCAAGGGAACCTTTACCTTTTAAAGGTCATGTAAATATATAATTCGATAAGGAATTAAGCAACATAACATAATCACATATACAAGGAATACAAACACTACAGCAGAAACTATGTCAGAGAATGATCAAATAATAGGGATCCAGAAAAGTCCAAAGAAGTCGTCCAAAGAGATCAGAACATCAGAACTCAGGCAGAAGTAAAAAAAACAAAAACAGGCAGAAGTCACAAGAGGATCCCAGATATAAAAGCCTCGTTTCGACACACTTCATCAGTGGAAATAATCACAGTGCATCAATTAATCACTGTTACATAAGTTACATAATACATAATACTGTTACATACGTCAGAGTCATTAAAGAAGGCAGTCATCCGCCCAAATCCTCAGTTATATGTATTCTTATCCGGGCATCACTCAAATTGTAATACAGAGAATCAAGCAAGAGTGAATTTAATGCTGGTAATGCTTCATAAAGCTACATTTTTCCTCTGTCCTCCTCCAGTGCCATGTCTTCTGGGTTCCAAGGGTCTGGAAAGCGGTTCCATGGCCGATTACACGGTTGCCAACTCTGGGTTGGGAAATACCTGTAGATTTGAGGGGTAGAGCCTTGGGAGGGCAGGATTTGGGGTGGGGAGGGACCTCAGTAGGGTATAATGCCATAGAGTCCACTGCCCAAAGCAGCCATTGTCTCCAGGAGAACTGATCTTGGTCATCTGGACATCAGTTTTAATAGCTGGAGATCTCCAGGGGCCGCCTGGAGGTTGGCTTATGTTGACTTGGGGCTATGCAGTCACAGCTAAGGTAGAAAAGCACCTCCTCCTGATGCCACGTTTTCTGGGTTCCAAGGGTCTGGAAAGCAGTTCCATCGCCAATTACACGGTTGCCAACTCTGGGTTGGGAAATACCTGTAGATTTGAGTGTTAGCGTATGAAGCGTCTATTAACCACACGTACCAGGTTGCTAGTGCTGACTATTCACAGTGGATTTATTTACACAGATATATACACAGTTCATATAGCACTCTCCAACTCCAAATCGCTGTACAATCCGGCAGAGTGCTCCGCAGCAAGGCATTCACAGAGTGAACACCTCTACAAGTACTTTACACACTTATATACATGTTCAGCACCAATCAGTGATCAGTGCTGACTCATGGTGACATCATTTTAGCTGATGCAACTGAGATGCATGATCATATGACTCCTTCTGCTGTCAACCAGATCAGAATGATCTCCACCATTTACTTTCTTGGGCTGTCATCTTGCTTCATACCTAATAGTATGCTGACATTGAGGGGCAGGATTTTGGGTGGGGAGGGTCCTCAGCAGGGTATAATGCCATAGAGTCCACTGCCCAAAGCAGCCATTGTCTCCAAGAGAACCGATCTTGGTCATCTGGACATCAGTTGTAATCGCTGGGAAATTTTCTGTAGGGGAAATGATGTGCTGTGGCTGGGGAACATGGTAGTTTCTGGGAGATCTCCAGGCCCCAGAGGGAGATTGGCAATTCCAGTGACCCTTTAAGGGTAGACTGGGATATGTATTTTGCCTCAGGACACATTCAATGACTCCCAACAGCAACAGCAAACTGTTTATTGGCCTCTGCCTCTGCCAATCAGGCCACATATCGTAGAATCATAGAATGTTAGAGTTGGAAGGGACCTTGCAGGTCTTCTAGTCCAACCCCCTGCACTCTGCAGGAGCACAGCCGGAAGATGGCCCCACAACATACCCGGAAGATGGTTGTCCAGCCTCCGCTTGAAAACGTACAGCGAAAGGCGCATCCACCACCTCCTGAGGCAGTCTGTTCCACTGTTCAACCACTCTTACAGTTAGGAAGTTTCTCCTGATATTTAGCCGGTAACGACTCCCTTGTCATTTCCACCCATTAGATCTAGTCTTGCAATCTGGAGCAAGAGAGAAAAGATCTGCTCCATCTTCTACATGACAGCCCTTCAAATATTTGAAGACGGCAATCGTGTCCCCTCTAAGCCTTCTCTTTCCCAGGCTAAACATACCCAACCCTTTCAGCCTTTCCTCGTAAGACTTGGATTCCAACCCTCTCACCATCCTGGTCGCCCTCTTCTGGACACGCTCGAGCTTGTCAACATCCTTCCTAAAATGTGGTGCCCAAAACTGGACACGGGACTCCAGGTGAGGCCTGACCACGGCAGAATAGAGCGGAACTACCACCTCCCGTGATCTGGACACAACGCTTCTGTTAATGCATCCTAAGATTGAATTCGCTTTCTTCGCAGCCACATCGCACTGCAGGCTCATGTTTAGCTTGTGATCAACCAGAACACCCAGATCCCTTTCACATGTACTGCTGTCAAGCCAAGTCCCTCCCATTCTATATCTGTGCCTTTGGTTTTTTGTACCTAAGTCTTACGACTTTGCACTTCTCTCTATTGAAATTCATTTTATTTGTCTCCGCCCACTGTTCCAGCCTATCTAGATCACTTTGAAACCTGACTCTGTCTTCTTCAGAATTAGCAACCCCACCCAGCTTCGTGTCATCTGCAAATTTGATAAGCATTCCCTCTATTTCTTCCTCCAGGTAATTTATAAAAACATTGAACAACACCGGGCCTAGGACCGAGCCCCGCGGGACTCCACTCGAGACTTCCCTCCACGTAGACGCAGAGCCATTTACGAGCACTCGTTGGGTACGATTTTTCAGCCAACCATGAATCCATCCAACGGTTGCACCATCCAGCCCACACTTAACCAGCTTATGCTCAAGGATATCATGAAAAGCTTTGTCAAATGCTTTAGTGAAATCTAGATACACTATATCCACAGCATTGCCAGAGTCAACCATTTTAGTAACTCTGTCAAAAAAGGAGATAAGGTTGGTCTGGCATGACTTATTCTTGATAAACCCATGCTGGCTACTACCAATTAACTCATTCCGTTCAAGGTGCTCACAGACAGAGCGTGTAATAATCTGTTCTAGAATCTTCCCAGGTATTGATGTCAAACTGACAGGCCTGTAATTTCCCAGGTCTGTCTTTCCCCCCTTCTTGAAGATAGGGAAACATTCGCTCTCCTCCAGTCTTCCGGCACAATACCAGTACTCCAGGACATTTCAAAGATTAGAGCCAGAGGCTCTGAAATAACATCTGCAATTTCTTTTAGCACCCTAGGATGCAAAGATCAGGATAAATTTTTCTTCTTGGTTCCCAGAAGATGGCAGCATAACCATATTTTATCCATGAACATCTAAATGGAATGTTTCTACCTGGAACCCTTACTGGGTCAACCCAACCCAGTGAACACCTGTATACAGAGAAGAAGAAGACGAAGAAGAAGAGGAGGAGGAGGAGGAGGAGATTGGATTTATACCCTGCCCTTAACTCGGAGTCTCAGAGCAGCTTACAAACTCCTTTCCCTTCCCCTCCCCACAACAGACACCCTGTGAGGGAGGTGGGGCTCTCTTTCGAGAACTGCTCTTTTTCAAGGACAGCTCTGAAATAACTTGTGACTGACCCAAGGTCCTCCAGCAGCTGCAAGTGGAGGAGTGGGGAATCAAACTTGGTTATCCCAGATTAGAGTCTGTGCACTTAACCACTACACCAAAGGAACTGTGAACTGTAATCGAAGATGCAAAATGTATGGAAATTTTGAAGTCATGGGGAAACTGTGGTTTGGGGGTGGGACACCCGCCAGAAATTTGGGAGAAACTGAGGTTGAAATATATCCAATAGTTACTTCTCTGCCAAACCTATCTTGTTGCTTTCATATCATAAGATGCATAATCTACATCTCAGCATATTAACATGGTTGACTACCTAGATCTATCTCAGCATATAAAACTATATTAACTGGCATACTTATGTAACTGAAAAGTATATATGCCTCAGTCTTCTATAAGCAAAACAGGGAACACACCTGTAGAAAAGAGCAAGAGTCCAGTAGCACCTTAAAGACGAACAGTCTTTCGTGAGTCACTGCTCACTTCGTCAGATACTGCTAGAATGTGAGTCCGTCTGTCCTTCTATCTTGGAGAGTGAAGTGATTTTTCACGAGGCTGATGGATTTCCATCCTGTACTACTAAATGTGGTGCCTTCCATAGAGTTGGATCTCGATGGGTAGCCATATTCATCTCTCTGTAGCAGCAGAAAAGAGCCAGAGTCCAGTAGCACCTGAAAGACTAACAACATTGGTGGCAGGGGAGGAGCTTTCATGAGTCACTGCTCACTTCTTCAGTAGCACCTGAAAGACTTAACAAAATTGGTGGCAGGGGAGGAGCTTTCGTGAGTCACGGCTCACTTCTTCAGTAGCACCTTGAAGACTGACAAAATTGGTGGCAGGGTATGAGCTAAAGTAGAGACATCACCCTGCCAACAAAAGTCCGTATGGTCAAAGCAGTGGTATTCCCAGTAGTCATGTATGGCTGCGAGAGTTGGACTATCAGGAAGGCCGAGCGCCGAATAATAGATTCTTTTGAACTATGGTGCTGGAGAAGACTCTTGAGAGTCCCTTGGACTGCAAGAAGATCAAATCAGTCAATCCTAAAAGAAATCAACCCTGACTGTTCCCTGGAAGGCCAGATAATGAAGCTGAAGCTCAAATACTTTGGCCACCAAATGAGAAGGGAGCACTCCCTGGAGAAGACCCTGATGCTGGGAAAGACTGAAGGTCAAAGAAGACGGGGACGGCAAAGGATGAGATGGTTAGACAGTGTCATCGATGCAACAAACATGAAATTGAGCCAACTTCAGAGGACGGTGGAAGACAGGAAGGCCCGGCGTGATCTGGTCCATGGGGTCGCAAAGAGTCGGACTCGACTGTGCGACTGAACAACAACAAAAAATGAGCTTTCGTGAGACACTGCTCCTGTCTTTAGCAGCACCTTAAAGACTAACAAAATTTGTGGCAGAGTATGAGCTTTCGTAAGTCACTGCTCACTTTTTCAGATACCCTGCCACAAATGTTGTTAGTCTTCAACAGAGGTCATTCCCTGCAGGAGTTGCACAGGAGCGGAGCTCCGGCGGTAAA
>NW_015175413.1:0-1979 GCF_001447785.1 Gekko japonicus
TGATGAAAGTGGTGGTAGCTGTGACCATCTTTTTCTCTTCTCCTGAGTGTTTTGGTAAGTTTCTTTTTACAAAAATACTTTTAGTAGAAGCTAATTCAGTAAAATGTCAATAGCTCAAATGTGTGCGTGTTCCTCTTTTTGCTTCCCCCATACTGTATTCATAGACCACCTAAGCAATAACGGAAATATCGTGTACTTGAAGTGTCACTGAATGCAATCTTTAATAGTTTCTGATTGTTCAGAAAACAAAGACTGATTTCACGCAAGAGCTGCACTGCGGTCGCGCCTCCCTTTGCCTCGCTTCTATTGGTCAATTTCCCACTCGAAGCCACGCGGCAGCATTTTGACCCGCGGCTTTGCCCAATTTTCCCCGCGGTTTCGTGATCCTCAAAAAAAAAAGGATGACGAAACCGCGGGAAAAATCGGGCGAAGCCATGGATCAAAATGCGGCACCGTGGCTTCGAGTGGGAAATTGACCAATAGAAGCGGGGTAAAGGGAGGCACGACTGCGGAGCAGCTCTTGTGTGAAATCGGACAAAGTGAAGATTACAGTCACTGAAGGCATAAAACTGAATACTGGAGCCTTTTTTTAATTTTCAGATTGCTCTGTGACTTGAGGGGAAGCTGGGGTTTTTTTCTTTTATTCATTTTCTAATGCATGTTGTTGCTTGTAAGTTTAGAAGTTCCTGGCATTTTTAATCTTTAAAGCCTGATCAATCTGCCTAGCAGAAATCCTGAAAACAGGAAGAGAAAAAATGGTATGCGTGTCTGTAGGGGTGAGGGTCTCAGGAAAATGCATGTTGCTTACTCTCACTCCTCCCAGGGTTGCCAGGCCCAGCCTCACATCCAGGGGTCCTTTCCTGCAGGAGCGCATGGGAGCAGAGCTCCGGCAGTAAGGAGATCAGCCCAAGCCCCACCCCATGCTCCCAGCAACCCTCAGTCAGAGCAAGAAGCAGCCAGGTAAGTTGCAGAGCCCCCCTGGCCCAAAACAGTCTAGTGGCACCTTTAAGACCAAGTTTTATTCAGGGCCAAGCTCTCCCTCCTCTGTGAGGGCAGATCTGCACTCCCCCCCATAGCTAGCAATCCAAAACAGTCCAGTGGAGCCTGAGTGGTGGGTGTTACCTTCTGACACACTTCCGGTGATGTCAGGGGGTGTGGCATATGCAAATAAGTTATGCTAATGAGCTCCTGCACCTCTTTTTCTATGAAATGACCCCTGCTCACAACCAATAAGAAACCTGGGGGCATGATGTCACTTCTCGGAAATCTCGGACATGATGTGACACCTCTTTAGAAAGAAAATGGTTTTACTATAGAGTTTTCAGTGATCCCTACAGAGGTATGATGTTCTCCCCGACATCCAGCATGGAGTAGAGGTTAAGAGAAGCAGACTTGAATCTACTCCTCCACATGAAGTCTGTTGGGTGTCCTTGGACCAGTCACAGTTCTCTCAGAACTCTCTCAGCCCCACCTACCTCACAAGGTGACTGTTGTGGGGAGAGGAAAGGAAGGCAATTATAAGCCACTTTGAGACTCTTTAGGGTAGAGAAAAGCAGGGTATAAAACACCATTTTTTCTCCTCCCCCCCCATTGGCTGCTGGACTCCCAGCAGGCGAGGCCCACTGAGGTCGGGAGATTTCCCACCACTAGAGGGTGTATAGCAACCCTACAGCCGCCTAAGCCTAAGAATGCTAGAAATGGAAAAATGGAAGTCGCATCTATAGATACACTGATAGGCTCGGTTCGATGTCCTTCCCTCAGCTGTTTTATTGGGAAGGTTCAAGAAAATTCCCTATAAAGATAGATTGTGCCCATGTGGGATGGGGGAAATTGAATCTATTGGACATGTGCTTTTGTACTGTAAATTCCACTATGACATCTGTGTTGCTTATATTGAACCTGTGATGGACCCCCTTTTGGGCCAATCTGATGAGTATAAAATTATTTCTTTATTGTCTTCTCATAATATAGAAATTCTT
>NW_015175413.1:2052-3768 GCF_001447785.1 Gekko japonicus
CTATCTTGAGGCTCTATGCTGCACGTTGTGTTTTATCTCTTATGCCAATAAAGATCGTTCAGGGATATGGAGTATTTTGTTACCAGGTCCCAAAGTGGTGTTTTCTCAGCTCTCCCTTTTAAAGCCGCATTTTCCCCTGTGTGATTGCTCCTCCAGTGTCAAGCCAGTTCCAGTTTAAACCCCCTCCCTGCTCGAAAGCTGCCTGAGGCTTCCGCTTTTCAACCACCATTTTTTTAATGTGTCGGCAGTGTGCGCATAGGCGGAGCTCTGCCCACCTGTTTATAAAACCGACATTTAAATGGTCTCTCGTTTTAGTATTTAGATGAGTTCAGGATCTCACGGAGGCCATTTTCAGGTCAAAAGTTTAAAGGGAAGTCTTTTGTTGGAGGGATTGGATTGATTCGCCCTGGTGGTTCTGTGGATGCGCATTCTATGGATGAGTTCCTATGCGCATGCACAAACCGAGAAAGAAAAAAAACACACCGACGCATGCTTTCATGTGTGGATGGTGGGGAGCGATGTGGTTGCACAGTGATCCAGAACATGGAGGTGAGTGTGATCATGATTCTCCAGGTTAAAAAAAAATGCATCGGGACCGGAGCAATTTAAACCGCTCCCAGCACGCCATCTGACCACACCCATTGGGTGGTAATACAGTAGATTTTCCAATGCATTCTTAGGGATCAAAGTGGTGGTTCCAATTTATGTTAATTATGAAAGATTAAATAATAAACGATGCTGAGCAAAATGTTTCTTTGTGGCATGTGATTCAGGTGTACTGAAATCCATCATAACTTAATGAACTCATCTCATGTTCACCAAGGAAAAAACCTAGAAGTGTTCATGTTTCACACAACTGAGCTGAATGTATTCTCTGGTTGTGTGTATTCAAGCGGGTGGTGATAGAAAGTATCGTCAAGTCACAGCCAACGTATGGTGACCCTATAGGGTTTTCAAGGCAAGAGATGTTCAGGGGTGGTTTTCTGTTGCCTGCCTCTGCATCGAGACCCTGATATTCCGTGGTGGTCTCCAGTGTTCCCTCTAAGCTGAGTTAGTGTGAGCTAGCTCACAGTTTTTTAGCCTCCGGCTCACACATTTTTGTCTCTGCTCAGGAAGGAGGGCTCCAGAGCAACTAATTTATGCAGTAGCCAAATCACTTGCTCACATCTTTAATGCCAGTAGCTCACAAAGTAGGATTTTTGCTCACAAGACTCCACAGCTTAGAGGGAACAGTGGCTGGTCTCCCATCCAGATACTAACCAGGGCTAACACTGCTTAGTTTCTGAGATCTGACAAGATCGGACTAGCTTGGTCTGTCCAGGTCAGGGCTGTTTTCAAGGAAGCTTATAAAATACACAAGCATAAGAAATATGAATGCTTACTAGTTATTTGCATTAGGTACTAAAAATCCTAAAAGTCCGCATGGTCAAAGCAATGGTATTCCCAGTAGTCATGTATGGCTGCGAGAGTTGGAGTATAAGGAAGGCCAAGCGCCGAAGAATAGATTCTTTTGAACTATGGTGCTGGAGAAGACTCTTGAGAGTCCCTTGGACTGCAAGAAGATCAAATCAGTCAATCCTAAAAGAAATCAACCCTGACTGTTCCCTGGAAGGCCAGATAATGAAACTGAAGCGCAAATACTTTGGCCACCAAATGAGAAGGGAGCACTCACTGGAGAAGACCCTGATGCTGGGAAAGATTGAAGGCCAAAGAAGA
>NW_015175413.1:4561-29167 GCF_001447785.1 Gekko japonicus
TATTGAAGGTCAAAGAAGATGGGGTTGGCAAAGGATGAGATGGTTAGACAGTGTCATAGATGCAACAAACATGAAATTGAGCCAACTTCAGAGGACGGTGGAAGACCAGAAGGCCTGGCGGGAGCTGGTCCATGGGGTCGCGAAGAGTCAGACTTGACTGTCTGACTGAACAACAAACAACATATAATTGCTTATACAATGCCTAGCACCACTCAGTCAAAAAGAAGGTATCAGGAAAGGAAAATGAGGAAAGATAAAGCAGCTAAAACTCCTAAAATCCCTAAGATCAGTGGATATTTTCACATAATTGGAGAAACATCAAGAAAAGTGATGCGGTTATGATGAGACTTCGTAGTTACCGATGATATTGTCCATTATCTGGAAGTTTCAAAGATGCATGTGTGTCCACCCTTTTGTTTATAGTAACTGTTGAAAATGCAGGAAGCTTTGTTCCACTATTTAAATTAATTTTAAAAAACTTGTCTAAGACATACAATGTCAGGACAAGTTAAAAGATGTGTCTATGTCGTCAAGTAGATGTTGGTAAGACAAGTAGATGTTGGTAAGGTAATAGAAGATAATTTGCTTGCAAGGTGATACAAAGGAAAGATTCATAATCTTGGACATCAGGCAAGTCATAAAAGCTAAGAGCAACATTTACGTCATTTTATGTAAGAGCAAAATTTACGTAAACAAGTTAAACATAGATAGAATTCTGAAATAATGTATTTTTATGGAAATCTCATGTGGATAGGATTGGGGAGCGAGGGAAGGGAGGACTGGGTATGCAATTAAATATTTACACAGTTTTGAAATATCGTATTTGGTTTGCATGCATGCAAATAGACGGGAACGGCAAAAGGTCCCTTGTTCCAGGGCCAAATATCCACCTGTGCCATTGATTATTACATTAATCTCCTTTTAAACATTTATTTATTGTATGGTATGGTATTTCATGCCCACTGAAACGGTCCAAAGATGGGTGACGGAGGCCGGATGGAGGTGGAGTTGTTGGCGGCGTGCCGGCGTGACGACGCAGCGTGGCGGAGCCAAAGGGACAAAAGCCAGAAGCTGCAGTCAGAAGCAGCCGCGCGCTGAGGAGTCCATTAGAGAGCCTGCCAAAGGACGTCAACCAGTGTTCCCTCTAAGCTGAGTTAGTGTGAGCTAGCTCACAGTTTTTTAGCCTCCGGCTCACAGATTTTTGCCCTAGCTCAAGAAGGAGGGCTCCAGTGCAAACTAATTTATGCAGTAACCAAATCGCTCGCTCACAACCTTAATGCCAGTTGCTCACAAAGTAGAATTTTTGCTCACAAGACTCTACAGTTTAGAGGGAACATTGACGTCGACCCATCCTGGGGCACCGGGAGCAACATCGGATGACCGCCCAAACGACAAAAAGAGAACGCGCTGCTTAGGTGCTGGTAGGTAGTCCCTCCCCCATACGAATTGTGGCCCTAGGTAGGATCAACCTACATCTGTAAACTGCCCAGAGACCCTTCGGGGTCAAGGGCAGTATATAAATCGAATATAATAAATAAATTAATTAAACAATCAGTTACAAACCATATTAATGCATCCAAAATAAATACTACTAAAAGTAAAAACAACATTGTACCAGTCCGGTGGCCGCGGGACGTAGATCCCACCCCCCAGAGATGCCCCAACTGCCCGACTCACCCAGTAACCAGCAGAGGAGTGGAGCAACCATGACGCCATGGCAACCGATAGGGACGCGGCCCAGCTCCACAGCGCGGGAAGCCCCGGGAGAGACAACCTTTGGTGACTCAGAGAGTTGCAGTAGCATCGACGGAGCATGGCCCCTGGAGTGTGCGCCCCGGAACCTCATCCCAGCGAGCAGCAGCGCGGACGTCGCAGAAGGAGAGCTGAGGGTGGACACGGCGAGTAGCCCAGGCACACTTGCAACCACGCTCAGAACGCCCAGATGGCATCTGGGCTTATCATTGGGGGCAGAGCCAGACTGGGAGTAGAGGGGGGGGGAACACGGGCCGTGCTGGGAGTGGAGAAGGGGGAATAAAAGGAGAGAGATGCAGAGGGGCCGGGGAGGAGAAACATGCGACGGAACTGAGCTGAGAGATGCGGAGAGTGAGAGAGAGAGGGAGAATGAGAGGTGTCCTGTGCACGCTGGCAGAGGGACTTAAGGGATGACGTTAACCCCGTCCCCTGCCTATCTGAGGCCCCATGGCAAACTCTTCCTTAATGAACTCCCTCCAACTCCTGGGACCGTCCGCCCTGGTGGGAAGCTAGACACCACAGTCACAGCCGGGTCAGCTCCTGGGCCACAGGTGGAGCCTGAGAAACATAACATAGGCCCCTGCTACTAGGTTTGCCAGGTCCCACTGGCCATTGGTAGGGGATGGGGGGTTAGGGTTGCCAGATCCAGGTTGTGAAACTCCTGGAGATTTGGGGATGGAACCTGGAGAGGACAGGGACTTCAGTGGGGTACAATGCCATAGGGTCTACCCTCCAAAGCATCCATTTTCTCCAGGGGAACTAATCTCTGTAGTCTGGAAATGATCCATGATTCTGGGGGGATCCGTCGGTCCCACCTGGAGGCTGGTGGCTTCCCTATCTGCTACCAAAAGTGCAGTGCCAGAAATTCAGATATTCATTTTTAAAAGCTTGCCCAGTGGCTCAAGTGGTTAAGACGCTGAATTGCAGGCTGTGGAAGGTCAGTAGTTCAGCAGTTCAAGACCCGGGTGCCGCAAGACAGGGTGAGCTCCTGTCTCTAGTTCCAGCTCCTGCCAACCTAGCAGTTCGAAAGCAAGAAATTGCAAGTAGATAAATAGGTACCACTTCGGTGGGAAGGTAACAGCGTTCTGTGCGCCTTGGTGTTTAGTCATGCCGGCCACATGACCACGGAAATGTCTTCGGACAGCGCTGGCTCTTCGGCTTTGAAACGGAGATGAGCACCGCAACCCTAGAGTCGGATTCGATTGGCTTTCGAGCAAGGGAACCTTTACCTTTACATAGCTCTGCTTTACTGAGCTTTCTAAAAACCAGCATGATAGGAACTCTCCTATCCTCATCTGGCAAGCCGTTCTACCACATTGAAGCCACCACTGAAAAGGATCTGGAGCAAGTATCCTTTCGAGATCTTGATCAGCTAAGCAGAGCTGCCACAGGAGGACAAAATGGGAGGGGCAGTCTTACAGATATATGGGTCCCATCAGGGGTCATTTTGTAGAAAAAGAGGTGCAGGAGCTCATTAGCATAACTCATTAGCATAACTTATTTACATATGCCACACACCCCTGCCATCACCGGAAGTGTGTCAGAAGGCAAAACCCACCGCTCAGGCTCCACTGGACTGTTTTGGGTTGCTAGCTATTGGGGAGAGGGTAACGTGCAGATCTGTCCTTGCAGAGGAGGGAGAGCTTGTACCTGAATAAAACTTGGTCTTAAAGATGCCACTGGACTGTTTTGGACCATGGGGCCGGGAGGAGCTCTGCAACTTACCTGGCTGCTTCTTGCTCTGACTGAGGGCTGCTGGGAGCAGGGGGTGGGGCTTGTTGCATGTGCCCTCCTCCTGGGCTCCTTACTGCCGGAGCTCCGCTCCTGTGCGCTCCTGCAGGAAATGACCCCTGGTCCCATCCATGAAGGACTGTATAGTTAATACTTGCGAAGTGAACCTGGAAACTAATAGGCAGTCAATGGACTTTTTGTAACAAGGTGTAATGTGTGCAGTGTACGTTGCATCTTAATCCTTGTTAATAAATGGGCTGCTGCATTTTGAACAAATTTAAATTTCTTAATTGTCTTCACGATAGTCTCATGTAAAGGGCATTGCAATAGTTTAGTCTCAAGGTTACTGTGACGAGCATCAGCATGCCTAGGTCAGCTAAGGCACACAAGGTAAGTTCCATGCTCCATGAAGATGGAAAAAAAGCCACGCTTACCTGTTTTTCTAACAATAAAGCATGGCTCAGTAAGACCCTCCCAGACTATCGATCTAATCATACAAAAATCTCTTCCGGAGCTCCGTACCTGAGAGCTCCCCCCCGACTAGAGCCCTGGACTTATTGTAACAAGGTGTAACGTGTGCAGTGTACATTGCATCTTAATCCTTGTTAATAAATGTGCTGCTGCCTTTTGAACAAATTTAAATTTCTGAATTGTCTTCATGATAGTCTCATGTAAAGGGCATTGCAATAGTTTAGTCTCAAGGTTACTGTGACGGGCATCAGCATGCCTAGGTCAGCTAAGGCACACAAGGTAAGTTCCATGCTCCATGAAGATGGAAAAAAAGCCACGCTTACCTGTTTTTCTAACAATAAAGCATGGCTCAGTAAGACCCTCCCAGACTATCGATCTAATCATACTCAGATGGACTGGCATAGGAGACAACACTGATTCCTGGATAAACCCCGCAGAAGATACCCCACATCACCAGCTCCTGCAACTTTCTGCGTCTGGCCAGTGACGGTGTGAAAAGCTTTAATCCACTTCAGTGGGGATCCTCTACTTCCAAGGGTCTCCACAGGATCCTTGATAAATACACCTCTGATTTTTATATTCCTGTCACTGAGATCATGAATTGTCGTGTCTGAGATCAGAACCTGTTTCAGGGAACGTAGCCGACGTACACATTAGGATTCAGGGGGCCTACCTGGCCTTGTCAGGAGCTATAGGAGTCTCAGTCCACTGGAGACAAAGGATGTTCTAAGACAGTGGCAAACCAGACCACCTACGTTTCCAGCCTTTCATTGTCTTTTATTAGATCCGCACAAACAAGTGGACATCCTTCTCCGGCCTGTAGAGAGACAGAACGGCCTAGGTTGCTTCTCTATAGAACGCTACTGCCCTCCAGTGACCGCATAGCAATAATGACAATCACAAAGTAACACCAGTGTACAAAATCGAAACACACTGTGTGTGTGTGTGTAGCTTTAAGAACACATGTGGGGACTTGCGAGAACCTGGAGGGGCATCTCATTTTCCCATCCCCCTCTATTTCTTTTTACCCTTCCCTGAACCCCCCCCCAAACCTTCTCCCCTTTTCCTATTTCCTTCTCTCCTTCACACCCACTAGTAAAGGTAAAGGTTTCCCTTGCTTGAAAGCCAGTCGAATCCGACTCTAGGGTTGCGGTGCTCATCTCCGTTTTGAAGCCGAAGAGCCAGCACTGTCCGAAGACATTTCTGTGGTCATGTGGCCGGCATGACTAACCCCCAAGGCGCACGGAACGCTGTTACCTTCCCACTGAAGTGGTACCTATTTATCTACTTGCAATGTCTTGCTTTCGAACTGCTAGGTTGGCAGGAGCTGGGACCAGGGACGGGAGCTCACTCCATCATGCGGCACACTCGGGTCCCGAACTGCTGAACTACCGACCTTCCACAGCCTGCAGTTCAGCGTCTTAACCACTTGAGCCACCGCAGCTCCTCACACCTACTAGCCAACCTATATTTATCTGCCACCCTGACTTCAGCTTTCCCTTTTTCCCTCCCCCTGGCAGCCTCTACAAGGAAAACTATGGCCCAGTTGCTCAGCCACAGGTCCAGTTCTGCGGTACCAGCTGCTGGGCCACAGTTGTGCAGTGGGGAGCTCACTCTCCCCTCTATCTCTCTCCCTACACTATTTCCACTCCCTCATGGCAGTCCACATATCCTCACCTTTCCCTGCCTCCCTCTCTATTCCTACCCACCAATTGACTTTTTATCTGCCCTTCACTTATAGCCCACCTTACTTCACAAGGGACCAAAAGCAGCTTACATCATTCTTGTTGCTTTCATTTTATCCTCACAACGATCATGTAATGTAAGTTAAGCTGGGCCAACATCACCCAGTGAGCACCCAGTGAGTGGAGTGGTGATTCAGAGCTGGGTCTCCTATATCTTAGTCTGAAACTCTAACAACTACACCACATTGCCTGTTGAGGGGGCTGCTGTTGAACAGTAGCAAGCAGCCAGACCTTGGTAACTCAGTGCAACTCACCTGGCAGCAAGTTGCCTAGGGATTTCTGCTGGGCCTGGCCCCAGTCAATCCTCACTCAGAGGCTAAAACAGCCTTGAAAAGAGCCATACCCCCTGCCTTTTACTGGCAGAAGCCAAGGCTTGAAGGCTGGCAACAGCCACTGAGAACATTTATTTCTTAAAGCTACAAGTGCTGCTTCTATTATTTTGAGGGGTTACCGACCCCTTTAAGATTTCAGACTTTTCAGCAAATGTGGGGCATTTTTCTGGTTTGTAGAAAGATCTGTTATGTCTGTTCATGACTCCTGTTGAGAATTAGATGTATTGATACACATTCAAATACAATGATTTTACAAATAGGTATTCTATCAGAAGTGTGGTAATTTTCTGGTTTTGAGGCAAATCCTTTTCTTAGATGATTTGTTTAATGGGAATTGAAGGACTTTTATATTTAGATGGTTCCTGTATGAATCTGGAGGATAACTTCCAACTATATGGGACCACTGATACCTCAGTTGACACTGGAGTTCTCTCTCCTTATATATAATTGAGTAGTGGGGTGGCACTTTCTGAACATTCCACACGCTCCTAAATCAGTTGGCTCCATGATGTATCACTCAGAAGCTGTCCCTATCCACTGGCTGCGTTGCCTGGGTCCTGCCCACAGAAGCGGAACCTGCCAAAACCATCAGCCATTGGCCTATCAGCCGCCACTCAAGAGTACTTGTGTGCCATTGGCTGAGTGTTGGGTCTGCTCCTCTTCCCCGCCCACTCCCATTTCAGCCACTGTTTCTTGTCAGAATTACTGGCAAACGACTGTCTCTCCTGATGAAGTTGCTTCTCCTGCTTTGCTCCTCTGTGGCTGTTGGTAGGCACCAAGCTTGGTTCTGTCAATAAAAAGACAAAGAAATGAAGCCCTTTCCAGGCCTTTGTGAGGAACTCATTGGGGCTAGTCCTGACTAGGGTTGCTTTCTCCAGGTCAGGAAATTCCTGGATATTCTGTGTCTAAGGAAGCCAGTCTAAGAAAGCCAGAGTTTGGGGAGTAGAGAGGCCAAGGTGATCAGAATGCCATAGAGCCCACCCCCCAAAGCAGTTTTCTCCATGGGGGGAAGAGATCTGTTGTCTGGAGTTCAGTTGTGATACCCAGATATCTTCAGGCTGCACCTGGAGGTTGGCTACCCTAGGCGTAGCAGTTAGCGCTTCAGAGCAGGGTCTGCCAGACCCAGGTTCTTGCTGTGGAAGCTGTGATTTTGGATCAATCACAGACTTTCAGCGTTACCCCCTCCCCTGCCCACTGCCAGCTTGGCCACTTTCCTGTCAGAATAAACTGAAAATGGCTGTCTCTCCTGCTTGGCTCCGCCATGGCTGGCTGGCTACTGAGGTGGGCCAGTGGCTGTCAAACCAGTCTCCTCAACCCCCTGCTATGTGGCTGACTTTCTCCTAGGGTTGCCAATCTCCAGATGGGACCTGGAACTCTCCTGCTGTAACAATTGATCTCCAGATGACAGAGATCAGTTCCCCTGGAGAAAATGGCTGCTTTGTAGGGTAGACCCTATGGCATTATACCCTGCTGAGTCCTTCCCCTCCCCAAATGCTGCCCTCCACAGGAGCCACCCCCCAGATCTGCAGGTATTTCCCTACTCAGAGCTGGCAACCCTGCTTTCCCCTCAGTGTCTGTTGCTAGGCAACCAAGCTTGATTCTGTCAGTAAAAGACCCTTTTCACGCGTATTTTGGCCTTTAAGAGAAAACTCATTGGGGCCAGTCCTGACTAGGGTTGCCAGCTCCAGGTAGGGAAATTCCTGAATATTCTGTGTCTAAGGAAGCCAGGGTTTGGGGAGGGGAGAGGCCTCAACTGAACAGAATGTCATAGAGCCCACCCTCCAAAGCATTTTCGGGGGGGGATCTGTTGTCTGGAGTTCAGTTGAGATACCTGGCAATCTTCAGGCTACTCTAGGCATAGCAGTCAGTGCTTCAGAGCAAGGTCTGCTAGATCCAGGTTCTTGCTGTGATAGCTGACTGGGTGATTTTGGACCAGTCACAGACTTTCAGCCTAACCTACCTCACAGCATTGTTGTGCAAGTCAAAGGGGGGGGAGAGGAGAATGATGTATGCAGCTTTCATCTCCATTGTAGAGAAAGACTACTTTTCCTCCTGGGGAACCATTGTTGCCAGTCTCCAGGTGAGGGCTTGAGATCACTCAGAGTTACAACTGCTCTCCAGATGGCAGAGATCAGTTCCCCTGGAGAAAATGGTGGACTCTGTCCATATACTCTGCCCCCCCATGACAGCCAATGTGACATAGCAGTCAGGGCTTCAGAGCATGGTAGAGCCTGCAGGTGTGTGTGTAGGGGGGGGACAAAAAGCTGAAGAGTGAGGGGCAGATAATGGCAGGTTGATGCTAGGCTGGGAAGGAGATAGAGTTGCCAATTCCAGGTTTGTTTTTTTATTTATTTATACTTATATCCTGTACCTCCCCACCATGGCAGGCTCAGGGCAGTTAATTCCTGGAGATTGAAGGGATGGAGCCTGGAGAGGGTGAGGTTTTTGGAGGGGTGGGATCTCAGACAGGTATAATGCCATAGACTTCACCCTCCAAACCAGTCATTCTGTCCTGGGGAACCATTGTTGCCAATCTCCAGGTGGGGGCTGGAGATCACTCAGAATTACAACTGCTTTCTAGGAGGGGGGAGAAGATAAAAAGCTGAAGTCAGAGGGGCAGATAAAGGTAGGTTAATGGTTGGCTGGGAGCGAGATAGGTTTGCCAACTCCAGGTTGGGAAATTACTGGAGATTTGAGGGGTGGAGCCTGGAGAGAGTGGGGTTTGTGGAGAGGTGCGACCTCAGACAGGTACAATGACATAAACTCCACCATCCAAACCAGCCATTTTCTCCTGGGGAACCATTGTTGACAATCTCCAGGTGGGGGCTGGAGATCACTCAGAATTACAACTGCTCTTCAGGTAGCAGAGATCAGTTCCTCTGGAAAAAAATGGTGGACTCTGTGCCATTATACCCTGATGAGGTCACCACAGCAAATTGACGCTGAGAGCCTAAGGCTGGAGCACTCTCCCAGAGCCTCTTTCTAGAGCTCATTGTATTTGTTTCCACAACGAGCCTTATTCCTAGTTCATTAATAACTCTACATAGTTGTCATAAGCTGAAGTAAAAATCCTTTCTAAAATGACAAACTTCTTTTAAAAACTTGGAAGATAGGGATTTGCAGTGGTGTTGTTTCAGCACCTGTGCTTCAAACCGAGCTAATGCCAGCTAAAGATTACCTCAGACAAGTAGATTTGTTTCTCTACAGATGAATGAAGGTTAACGGGCATATATTCGTAGTTAGACAACAGCTCTCTAGGTAGAATTTTAAAAGTATATATTCATCTTAGTATAGTGGCAATGGGAAAACAGTAAGAGATAGGCAAAGAATGATTTTGATTTATTTCATGTTTAGGATATTTGAGGGCTAGCATTCACTTTCCAGACCATAATGTACATGAATATACCTAACCAGTTTCATTCCAGTACTGCTCTCCTAAGGGGTAGTATAAACTAGTATTGTAAATGTAGGTGCATTGAGGGAGCAGTGGCGCAGGCGGTAAAACGCCTGCCTTAACAACAACTCTGAACAGCCACTATGGCTGTTCGAGAACCACCGCGGTCAGGGTGAGCTCCCGACCCTAGTCCCAGCTCCCACCCACCCAGCGGCTCGAAAGCAATTAAAAACTAACAATGCGAGTAGACAAATGGGTACCTACCCTTAGTGGGGCAAAGCATTTTCTTGGGGGGGGGAATCTGTTGTCTGGAGTTCAGTTGAGATACCTGGTGATCTTCAGGCTACTCTAGGCATAGCAGTCAGTGCTTCAGAGCAAAATCTGATAGATCCAGGTTTTTGCTGTGGCAGCTGACTGGGTGATTTTGGACCAGTCATAGACTTTCAGCCTAACCTACCTCACAGCATTGTTGTGCAAGTCAAAGAGGGGGGGAGGAGAATGATGTAAGTGGCTTTCATCTCCATTGTAGAGAAAGACTACTTTTCCTCCTGGGGAACCATTGTTGCCAATCTCCAGGTGAAGGCTTGAGATCACTCAGAATTACAACTGCTCTCCAGATGGCAGAGATCAGTTCCCCTGGAAAAAATGGTGGACTCTGTGTCCATATACTCTGCCCCCCCATGACAGTCAATGTGATGTAGCAGTCAGGGCTTCAGAGCATGGTAGAGCCTGCAGGTGTGTGTGGGGGGGTGGAAGGCTGAAGTGAAGAGTGAGGGGCAGATAATGGCAGGTTGATGCTTGGCTGGGAAGGAGATAGATATGCCAACTCCAGGTTTGTTTGTTTATTTATTTATATTTATATCCTGCACCTCCCTGCCATAGCAGGCTCAGGGCAGCTAATTCCTGGAGATTAAAGGGGTGGAGCATGGAGAGGGGGAGGTTTGTGGAGGGGTGGGACCTCAGACAGGTATAATGCCATAGACTTCACCCTCCAAACCAGCCAGTCCCTCCTGGGGAACCATTGTTGCCAATCTCCAGGTGGGGGCTGGAGATCACTCAGAATTAAACTGCTCTCTAGGAGGGAGGGGGAGAAGATAAAAAACTGAAGTCAGAGGGGCAGATAAAGGTAGGTTGATGGTTGGCTGGGAGGGAGATAGGTTTGCCAACTCCAGGTTGGGAAATTACTGGAGATTTGAGGGGTGGAGCCTGGAGAGGGTGGGGTTTGTGGAGAGGTGGGACCTCAGACAGGTACAATGAATGGAATAATATACCAGTATGAGGAAACCTATACCGGGGCTGATGTTCCAGTTGCCTAAGCAAAGGTGAAAAATAACATTTTGAGTTGCTATGGGAAAGTTTGTTTAAATGGAAGATAATGTTTAAATATGTTATGAAAGAGATTACATAAATATCACCATAAGATGTCACTTTAGGTTAGCGGATATATGCGTTGCAACAGGTATATATGTTTTTGTTTTTGTTTTCTTTGATTGTTTATATGTTCCTGAAAATTAATAAAGAGAAATAATACAAAAAACTCCACCATCCAAACCAGCCATTTCCTCCTGGGGAACCATTGTTGCCAATCTCCAGGTGGGGCTGGAGATCACTCAGAATTACAACTGCTATTCAGGTAGCAGAGATCAGTTCCTCTGGAGAAAATGGTGGACTGTGTCATTATACCCTGCTGAGGTCACCACAGCAAATTGATGCTGAGTGCCGATGGCTGGGGCACTCTCCCAGAGCCTCTTTCAATGAGCCTTATTCCTAGTTCATTAAGAACTCTACATAGTTGCCATAAGCTGAAGTAAAAATCCTTTCTAAAATGACACACTTCTTTTAAAAACTTGGAAGATAGGGATTTGCAGTGGTGTTGTTTCAGCACCTGTGCTTCAAACAGAGCTAATGCCAGCTAAAGATTACCTCAGACAAGTAGATTTGTTTCTCTACAGATGAATGAAGGTTAACGGGCATATATTCGTAGTTAGACAACAGCTCTCTAGGTAGAATTTTAAAAGTATATATTCATCTTAGTATAGTGGCAATGGGAAAACAGTAAGAGATAGGCAAAGAATGATTGTGATTTATTTCATGTTTAGGATATTTGAGGGCTAGCATTCACTTTCCAGACCATAATGTACATGAATATACCTAACCAGAGTTTCATTCCAGCACTGCTCTCCTAAGGGGTAGTATAAACTAGTATTGTAAATATACGTGCATTAAACAAAAAATATTTATATGGAAAGCAGCACATTGAACATCTTATTGTAGACAAATTTACAGTAGAAGTTGGTCAAGCCAGTCTTTCCACTCCTTCTCCTCTTTGTATCCTGCTTCTTGTCTAGAAAATCCCCTGTGAGGGTGAGGAGGACTATTATGAATGAAATGTAGCATAGCATAGGGGCTGTAGCAAGGAGGGAGTATCAAAGGCATTGGAGCAAGCTGGAAATAATACAATGGATCCTTCAATTCAACCTTCCGTCCTGAGGCAGCATATCCTAACAATTTCTTATCCAGTCTGCATGCAAACAGGTAAAAAGATGTAAAATGTGATGAATTGCTGGAGTAGGATGATTTTAGTTGCTTAATAATTCCGGCACCAAAGGCAACCACACTGCATGTGACAGATACACTTCAAATAGGAGAGAAAAGTACCAGACCAATCCATCTCAAATATGTAAACTGTTTCAGAAAAGAGCAATAAAGGAAACAACAACTAGTTTTACAGCACTCCAAGGAGGAGTGAAGAGGAAGGACAATGGGCCTGGGCAACCACACTGCATGTGACAGATGCACTTCAAATAGGAGAGAAAAGTACCAGACCAATCCATCTCAAATATGTAAACTGTTTCAGAAAAGAGCAATAAAGGAAATGACAACCAGTTTTACAGCACTCCAAAGAGGAGTGAAGAGGAAGGGTTTCCCATTCTCCAGAGTGGACTGGCAGCAGGTGACACTGCCATAGACCCAACTTCCTCTGCACATTGAGTGCTATGGGGACAGTTTGGGGCCTCTGTGAAACATTTGGGCCTGGATTCTCCATGAGCTGATCCTTCAATCACATCGCCTTGGAATGTAGTTCTGTGTAAACAATAAGGGATCAGTACCATACTGGAGCTGTCCAGCTTACACTTCAACTGAGGGCCAAGATAATCTATGCTCACACAAGGGCAATAGGAAGTTACCAAAGTGCGGCTGAGAGCGATGAGAATGCAGACAACAACAACTGGTATAGCCTTGTAGGAGGGACGGCCAGTGAAGGAAGGAAACATGAAGCTTGTTTACAAGACCAGAAGAAATGGAGAGTAGCAAATACCAAAGTCCAGTGGGTTCTTTTTTTTTCTTTTTCCCCCTCAAAAGTCACTAAGAGTCGGATACTTGACTGTGCTAAACGTAAACAAATGAAGAAGGATACAAAGAAAGCAGGGCAACTTCAGAGGTTATAAAAATATCATTTTGTATAATTAGATTGAATCAAAACACATGACTCCGTTTGGAAGAAGTGCTTGTTTTTCCCTTTTTAAAGCTTTTTTTTTTTCATTTACAAAAAAAAAAAAATCCCAGATAAACAAAAGCCCTAGGATATTGGATGGTTGTTGCCACATTCTTCCAAAAGAAACCAAACAGAGGAAACGTGCGCCTTTGGAGACTGCACTGGCTGCTTTGCACGGACTTGCTTTTGCCATCTCTCTCTGCCTCACACAGTATGGTTTCATCAGTTCCTGTCCTTTCCCTAATGTGTGACATGCCGGGTTTGGTTCAACATCACCTCTAACTGAGGTCATGTTTCAGTGCAGTAAAGTAGGGCCTCCACCAGTGGTGGTGAACCTATGGCACGGGTGCCAGAGGTGGCATTCAGAGCCCTCTCTGTGGGCAAATGTGCCATCGCCCCAGCCAGACCCAGACCATCATTAAAGTGTCGAATTTTCTACCAAATAATTTTAAGTAAATGAAAGCATTTGGGATTGCTTTCCTTACTTTGTTTGGATCATCTTAAGTTAATGTATCAGTTGTTTTTTCTAAAGTAAAACCTCAGTATTCCGGTTAAATGGCCGTGTTGGCACTTTGCGATAAATAAGTGGGGTTTGGGTCGCAGTTTGGACACTCGGTCTCTAAAAGGTTCGCCATCACTGGCCTACACTATTTCAGTTTACGGCCAGAGCCTATATGTTTCTTCAGTACTGGTATGTTTCCTGAGCTTGTATGTTTCCTCAAAATACAGTCCCCACTTTATTCAATGGAACTTGATCCAAATAATTGTGCAGAGGATTGCAACTTTAATTCCTTCAGCACTGAGTTACCTTACATGCACCTAGATTTGGCTCTGATCCATTTAAATACATGTCCAGCATGGTGCAAGAATGAGGAACATAAGACCATCGACCTGTATCTTTAGCTCCCCAACACTAGACAAAGATAAACAGTAAGACTATCAGGAATTTCAAAACTTAGAAAACTCTAGCAAAGTTTTGCCATTGTGCTTTCAGACACACACACAGAAAATAAACTCCAGCATTAGATGCCACTTCAGTACACACTGGCAACTTTTAAACACTGATGAAAAAAGGAAAAAGAACTGTGACAATTTAGCGCTTGGTAATATATTCATGGATCTGCGGTGCCTCAAGTGTTTAAGACGCTGAACTGCAGGCTGTGGAAGGTCTGTAGTCCAGCAGTTCGAGACCCGTTGTATGTGTTTACTGTAACACCAACTATCCACTGAAGTTATAACTGTTGTAAGCTGTAAGTCAACAATTGTATCCTGTATATATCATTGCATAAATCTATGTAGATATCTACTCACCCTTTATAGCATACTTCCAAAACAATACCATTTTACAATCTTTATGTACTTAATACACCAATGTGTTTATGTATGTTATAATGTTACGAAGGCAAAACCTAATAAAATATGTTGTAAAAAAATAAAAATAAATATAACAGTGTGCAAATATATAATATGAATAAGTATAAAAATAGTATAAAACCTTACAAAAACTGTCTTTCAACAATTCATTTCTCTTGGTGACGTATCGGAAATATACTGTTGATTCTAAAAAGTACAACAATAGCTGTTACAATACATTTTCATTGTTATTCAGTAATAATTACATCGCTCCACATACATAAATATTAATATTTTAAATATTTTAAATAATTGTAAAAACACTCACCATCATGAGGCTATGCTTACAGCTATGTTCTTCAATGGGCTATAATTGCTGAATGCCTTAACAGGTGGATTCTAAGTAGGCATTATATCCTGCTGGTCTGTTTTTTCACACTGATCCTGTTACTACTCATACACAAGTACACAAATCATCAATACAATGAGACTTGTATTGTTATATTTGATAAGGTACACACCCTTGTTCAGAAGAAGATCATTGTCGAAACGGCACACCATTCCGGAGACCACCGTCTACATTCACTATATATATTACTTATTTTCTGTTATTGTATATTATGATTTATGAATATATTACCAAGCGCTAAATTGTCACAGTTCCTTTTCCTTTTTTCATTGGTCTTATTACTGTGCCCATTCTTGTAACTAAACTTTTAATCACTGGCCACAATCCAGAGATGATTTCATGCAGTGATCTTCAGTGTTGCCAACCGGCCTGAGAAAGTACGGCATGGCCTGCTCTTGTATCAGGATACACGGAAACCAGCAGGTGAAGTATTTTCTGGTATGGAGCTAGACAATGTTACCTACAGATTGCTGCACAACAGACTACTGTGCATTCAGCCTCCCTTGCTTATTCCCTCATAACTTTAGTCAATTTGGACAGCATCAATCCTGAAAAAGCACCACCTTTGCATTCCTAACTGTTGGGATGGTTACTGCCCTCTGCAGTAGTGCTTGCACAATAATGGGGTGCTAGTCTGGAAAAGTGATCCATGTACAGAAAATCGTTTCCATGCATTAATCCTTCCAGGATTAGGGCAACAGGACACAGTAGGTACTGTATGTATAATTAAAGGGATATTTGGAAAACATACTTCGTGGTACCTCTCAGCAGAAAAGCTAAGCCCAATTAAGGGGAGGGTAACATCACAAAAGGAGCTGCGGTGGCTCAAGTGGTTAAGATGCTGAACTGCAGGCTGGAAGGTTGGTAGTTCAGCAGTTCGAGACCCGAGTGCCACATGATGGAGTGAGCTACCGTCTCTGGTCCCAGCTCCTGCCAACCTAGCCAGTTCAAAAGCAAGAAATTGCAAGTAGATAAATAGGTACCGCCTCAATGGGAAGGTAACAGCGTTCTGTGCGCCTTGGAATTTACTCATGCCAACCACATGACCATGGAAACATCTTCAGACAGCGCTGGCTCTTCGGCTTGGAAACGGAGATGAGCACCGCAACCCTAGAGTTGGATTCGATTGGCTTTCGAGCAAGGGAAGCCTAACATCACAAAAGACCCTTTTTTGTCAGCATCTCTTGAGCAAAGATGTGAAAGGACTATGGAAATACTATGCAAAATGTCTTCATTGTATTTTTGACATAACCTAGTCCTTTACAGCTATCTGGTGTAATGTCTCATAAAGAGACAGGTTTCCTGAAAACTCATCAATGCAGCCACCTCATGGTTTGGGCCCAGGCACTGTTGCTATTACATTGCTTGTTCAGGCTGATTCAAGCATGCAGAGAAGGTTAAGAGTGGCCGACTCTAATCTGGAGAACCGGGTTTGATTCCCCACTCCTCCACATGAGGCCTGCTGGGTGACCTTGGGTCAGTCACACTTCTCTCAGAGCTCTCCCAGCCTCACCTACCTCACAGGGTGTGCATTGTGGGGAGAGGAAGAGAAGGAGATTGTAACCACTCCGAGACTCCAAATGAAGGGTGGGGTATAAATCCAATCTCTTCTTCCAACATTTTAGAGACGAAAACAGGGATAGTAATGGCTGCCTATCAATTACTGGGCAAAATTTAAAGTATTGGCAATCACATACAAAGCCCTTCACGGCCTTGGCTTTGGACCCGTGCACTGTCACAGCAGCTTCACTCATTTGAGCAAGGTCTAAATGGGCTAAATCAACAACTGCCGGACCAACTGGCACAGAGGCGGAGCAACGCAGCAGGCCGGAGCCTCATCAGGCCGCAAGCGGAGCATGCGCGGAAGTGCGATTGGTCCCGGCCGGAAATGAATCGCTACAGCCGGAAGAAGGGAACTCCGAAGACCAGCACCAGGAAAAGGACGCCACCGACTACCGCCCACAAGAACAGGACAACAACCGAAGATCCACCACAACAAGGGTGCCTGGTGGCCCTAGGTTAGATTCGGTAATGTGATTAGCACTCTGTAAGCCGCCCAGAGACCCTTAGGGGTTAGGGCAGGATAACAAATCGAATAAATAAATAAATAAATAAATAAATAAACTGCCCATGCATTGTGCCTTCTCTGTTGTGTCCCCCACCTTAAGGAATGGCACGCCCGAGGAGGTCAAGAAGTCTCCCACTCTTCTTGGCTTTCCACAAACTACACAAAACTGAATTACTCAGGGGAGCTTTTCCACTCAGGCAATAGAGTTGGGCTGTACTAAATGATTCACAAAGTTACCTGGATAAATCACCATGGTGTATGCCACTGTGCTTAGCTTACTGAAACCAGGATCCTACTGTGTACATTTTGCACCATTTAATGTGTCATGTTAATGCTTATGCTTTCTTTCAGTTCTGTTTTTTAGATTTCTGGCTGATTCTACAACCCTAATGTATTGTATTGTTTATTGAACATCCCATCCTGTTGATTGCATTCACTCAGGTCGAGTTCAGATGGGCAGTTTGGCTCGATAGAGGCACGTTTCACAAACGGATGAAAGGCATTCCCCAGCTGTATTCAACCCATCCTATGACGATTCCCTACTGCGTTAAAAAAGTACCAGGTGAAAGCAGTAGCAAAACCCTGGAGGGCGCGTTGATCCCACTTCCCAGATTAGCAAAAGCCACAAACAAGCTGCATTGCTGCGGTGCTGCGCCTATGCGCATGTCGCCGGAATGAAAAAAGCCACTTACAGCCATGCCTCCGCCAGGGGTGGGCAAACAGTGTGAACGCTCCCTTGCGCCTCCTCCCCGGTATGCTCCCACATCAGTAGGTGCAGTGCGACCGGGAATCTCCGGCACAACTTGGTCCGGGACTTTTTGCCCCGCCTCCCTGGGCTCCTTACTGCCGGAGCTCTGCTCCTGTGCGCTCCCGCAAGAAATGAGCCCTGGGTATAGGTATTCAAGGGGGGGACTAGACTGTACTAGTCTAATGATAGATGATATTCGAGGGAGAAATACATAAGTTTTCCCTACCCACCTTTCCATTGGAGTTCAACTTCAGCTTCTTCATTCCAACATGGCACCATCATCGTTCTTGTTATTTTAAATGGTGCTTTCTGATCAGTGTGACTCAATGTATCTTACTATACAAGGGGATGGGTGATGAGTCTTAATGACTGCTGATGTACATTGAGTGTCAGGAAACGGTTTTGTTCAAGTGCTCATCAGGAGTGGGCAATGGGAGCTTTCCACCTAGCTGGAGGCCCACTCATACTTATTTTTTTAATGTTAATGTATTTGCAGTACTTTTATTCCACCTTTCTTACTTGGACTCAAGACTGTTTACACGGAGTGAGGCTGAGGACAGACTGGCAGTATGAAGAGTGAGGGAGGTGGGGCCCGACTGAGGGCTGCTGGGAGCAGGGGGTGGGGCTTGTTGCATGTGCCCACCCCCTGGGCTCCTTACTGCCGGAGCTCCGCTCCTGTGCGCTCCCGCAGGAAATGACCCCTGGGTATAGGTATTCAAGGGGGGACTAGTCTGTACTAGTCTAATGCAACAAGCCCCACACCCTGCTCCCAGCAGCCCTCAGTCGGGCCACGAGGAGCAAGAAGCAGCCAAGTTCTACACCCCCCCCCCCCCCCCGTCTGCCTTCAGGTACAAGCTCTCCCTCCTCTGTGAGGGCAGATCTGCACGTTTCCCCGCCCCCAATAGTTAGCAATCCTAAACAGTCCAGTGGAGCCTGAGCGGTGGGTGTTGCCTTCTGACACACTTCCGGTGATGTCAGGGGGTGTGGCATATGCAAATAAGTTATGCCAATAAGTTATTCTAATAAGCTCCTGCACCTCTTTTTCTATGAAATGACCCCTGCCTATACCTTACAATTATGTGGTACACTGGTACTGTGTACTGTGCACAGATACAGCCAGCAGCAGTTCACAGAATCACACAGCAGCTTTTTCAGCAGCTTCAATTCCAGGAATCATTACGGCTGCATTGGTGTTCGGCCCCATTTCACACTAATATTTCCCCACATCAGCAGCCTTCCAAGGAAAACTCAGGAAGGCTGTGTGCTTACAGAGAAAAATGACTTGTGTGAATCAGCTGTTGGTGAGCGCCTTATTGATGAGCAGTCAAGAAGACTACCTGCCATAGAAGGAGTGGTGTTTGGGCTGGCAACTTTATTAGTACATATTTTGGCTGCCCCCTAGAGTCACAACCAGGTAAGGTCAATTTTGGGGGATACACAATGGTTAAAAGTATTCAGACGTAGGCTCCACCAACTGAATGTGTGCCAGTCCAAAGAAAACATAAAATAAAAGGGATCTGAGTGGGAAAATGTTATAGCAGTCAATGTGGTTGTTTCCAGTAATGCTATTTCTACCACAGGTATTTTTTTACAAGGGAAACTGAAAGAAAGCAGCAGAGAGTCTGTGAGAGATCAGTACTGTCTTCTCCATGTACCTGCACACAAACCCCAGCATACATGTCACTCATGGAGGGAATGCCTGAGGTTCAACGGAGATGTAGCTGAAGGAGCGGGATAAAATGGCTCATTAAATCTTCCTCGTGAGTGTCCAACTAAAGCTAAGAACTTGGACAGAATTTGTAAGCAACAAATAAAGAGTAATGTCTGTGTATTATGAGGCTATGTATTTGGCGGCTCATGTGATACCTTTCACTTAAAGACACAGGATGGTTTCAAATGTTATCTCAGCAACATGGCTAACACCAAAAACATGAATGCTGCTGTGGTAGCACCTAGATCAGTTGGTTCACAGGTCACCACTCAATTCCCCGCAGGGCTCTTTTTGTAGAAAAAGCCCAGCAGGAACTCATTAGCATAATAGGCCACACCCAACACCAGAAACTCATTAGCATATTAGGCCACACCCCTGACAGTGCAGCTCATTAGCACATTAGGACGCACCCCCATGTTACCAGAAGTGTGGTTATCCAGCCACACCCACCTTTTGCTTGTTATTCTGTTTACCTTGTTTGTTGTCCAAACCCAGGGCTTTTTTTGTAGCAGGAACTCCTTCGCATGTTAGGCCACACACCCCTAATGTAGCCAATCCTAATGAGTTACTGCTGTTGGGTGTGGCCTGTTATGCTACTGAGGTTCCTGTTGGGCGTGGCCAACTTGGAAGCCAGCCAGAACTCCGTTCCTGTGCGTTCCTGCCACAAAATAGCCCTGATTCCCCGAGATACACTCCTGTGAATATTTACCACGTGAACCACATGGGAACCCGATTCTGATACTGACTCAGCAACACAGAGTCCAATTCACTAATGCTTTAATCAGTTTATCATTCTTAACTTAAAAAATTCCACTCATAAACTATTAGCCCTGAGAATGACCAAACCAGATGATGCTTGTAAGATATGGAGCATACACCTTGCTGTTAGAGCCATCTTCGTATCACTTGCAGAAGAGAGTAACTATGCTTAAAGGTAAAGGTTTCCCTTGCCTGAGAGCCAGTCGAATCCGACTCTAGGGTTGCGGGGCTCATCTCCGTTTCCAAGCCGAAGAGCCAGTGCTATCCGAAGACATTTCCACGGTTATGTGGCCAGCATGACTAAACGCCGAGGTGCACGGAACACTGTTACCTTCCCACCGAAGTGGTACCTATTTATCTACTTGCAATTTCTTGCTTTCGAACTGCTAGGTTGGCAGGAGCTGGAACCAGAGACGGGAGCTCACTCCGTCATGTGGCACTCAGGTCTCGAACTGCTGAACTACCGACCTTCCAACCTGCAGTTCAGCATCTTAACCACTTGAGCCACCGCAGCTCCTTCAACTATGCTAAGAAGAAGAAGAGATTGGATTTATACCCCGCCCTTCGCTTGGAGTCTCAGAGCGGCTTACAAACTCCTTTCCCTTCCCCTCCCCACAACAGACACCCTGGGAGGTGGGTGGGGCTGAGAGAGCTCTGACAGAAACTGCTCTTTTTTCAAGGACAGCTCTTATCAGAGCTACGGCTTGCCCAAGGTCATCCAGCCAGGTGCAAGTGGAGGAGTGGGGAATCAAACCCGGCTCTCCCAGATTAGAGTCCGCACACTTAACCACTACACCAAACTGGCTCTCTTAGAATTGCACTATTATCTCCCGCACTTACACTGCAATACCAAGGAGAGTTACTCCAGTCTAAGTCCACTCATTTCATTGGGCTTAGACTGGAATAACTCTCTTTAGGATTCGACTGATAGAAGCAGTGAAGCAGGAGTCCTTTGAACTAGTATCCCCACTTTATTGAAGAAGAGGTTGTCCTGTTGGCACTGAATGAGGCCACAAAAGATGAACTTCAGGAGGATCTCTGTTACAAAAGGGAGTAACTGTGCTTAGAATTGCAATATTATCTACCACATATAGAAGCAGTGAAGCAGGAGTCCTTTGAACGAGTATCCCCACTCTGTTGGCACCTGACTGACTGAACTTCAGAAGGATCCCTGTTTGTGGCTAAAGCTATGGAACAGAGTCTTGAACAACTTGAACCTGGAGGCAGCTAACTGTGCCTTGGATAAAGAAACAAAACGTACACTCACTAGTACAAAAATACAGCAAACGATTTCAAGGCTAGAAGAATATCTCAATATCAAGTTGAACTGGTTTGTACTGTTTGTACTGGTATTTTGGTACGTGGCACCATCAAGTTATCATGTGCAGAGAGATTTTCATCTTTATTTTAAAATCCTGAGCCATTTCCTTACTTCCCAAAAGACTGCTGGAAGTATAACCAGTCAGGAATGAAAGGTTCCTCCTCAGGCCACACTTGTAAAGTTCTCCTAGTAGAAAAGAGTTATGCATTGTATAATAGCCCTTCCTTGCTTAATTAGCCTGTAATAAGTTACAGCTATTTCAGTTACCATCAGTTTCATCAGTTCCTTATACACGCTGGAATATTTCTTTCAGAAGCATGACAGACTTCTGACAGAATCATGACTTCTGTGTAGAACACAGACAACACAATGAAAAATTATCAGGCCCCACCTACCTCACAGGGTGTCTGTTGTGGGGAGAGGAAGGGAAGGCAATTGTAAGCTGCTCTGAGACACCTTTGGGTAGTGAACGGCAGTGTATAAATCCAACTCTTCTTCTTTTCTTCTTCTTTTTTCCCCAAGTTTTTATTTATATAATTTTACATCTTTCTTGGCAGATGTACCGGTTACAATAAAGTTTTTTACATTATTGTGAGTCTATAACATTACTTATTTTCTAGCCACTTATACACCCTATACTGGTTTACTCCATGACGGATCAAAAACGGCTTCAAAACGGGTTTAAAAGGGTAATGTGAAATTCCTCACAGTCTGTACCATCTTTCTTTAAATATATCATCGTCTTTTCCTTGTATAATCAATGTCAATTTATCCATCTCAGCTATGTCCAACAATTTATATATCCATTCTTCTCTTGGGGGTATTTTATCCTGTTTCCAATACTTAGCAAAAACAATTCGAGCCGATGTTAACATATATCACATAATGATCTATTTTATTACAGTTATCAGGTAAGATACTTAACAAATAAATTTCTGGTAAATAAAGTAACTCTATATCTAAGATTTCATGTTTAGCTTTATGTATTGTATGCCAGTAATTTTGTTATGCTACACTTCCATCATATATGATAAAAGGTACCAACATTATATTTACATTTCCAGCAATTTTATGAGGCATTTGTGTAACACTTAGCTATTTTATCTGGTGACTAGTGCCACCTAAAAAACATTTTGTATATATTTTCTTTATATGGTATTGCTCTTGTGTATTTTATTGCTTTCCATATTTTAGACCAATCATCTATATCAATATTATGGCCGAAGTCTTTCATCCAAGAGATCATTGTCTTCTTCATCTTCTTCTTTGCTTTCTTCCTCTCTGTGATGTTGTGCAAATCATCTATGGGAATATGCATGGCTCTGAGGTTCAGTGCAAACTGATGTGCACTGCATGAGCCAGGGTCCAAGTACGGTCAGAGGGAGAACAGGTACATTTTGCTGGTCCACAAAGGCTTGAACTGGGCTGCAAATCCTTCGCCTCCATCTTTGTAGCAGTTGGAGAAAAAGCAGATATGGACTGTAAATATGGAATGGGCAGAGATATGATTGCAAGGCATGTTATAGTTTTATACTTGCCCATAGAAGCAATACCTGGCCCCTGACCTGTGTTGTATAGCTATCACATGATACAAAATAGTACTGTTTAGGAGTTTTAAGGTCAATACCTGATTCTAGTTCAGTAGCACCTTAGAGATTGGGGGTGGGGGTATGAGGTTTTGAGAGTCGAAGCTCTCAAAAGCTCATTACCCCCTAGGGTTGTCAGCCCCCAGGTGGGGCCTGGAGATCTCCAGCTTTTCCAACTGACAACTCCTGCTTTTCTCCAGCTGACAAAGATCAGTTCCCCTGGAAAAAATGGCTGTTTTGAAGGGTGGACTCTACGGCATTGTACCATGATGAGGCCCCCTCCTGTCAGGGTCCTTAGTCAGGTTACACAACACAGAGCTTCATAAGAAGATAACTGTTTATTGGTAAATCCAGTACTAGAGACACATGTACAGCTTGTGTCAGGAATGGCCGCCTATACAAAGGCCTCTGACTTATCCAAGAATCAAACATCCCCCCGGTAAGCATAAGCCCATGGATACATCTCGCGCAGGTGGACAAAGCAAGCAGGCAAAGCAAAAAGCCATTAACTTTCCCAGCCAAGTAAAGCTGCAGCCGTAGCATCTACAAGGTCAAGCATAAGATAGCAAACAGTTGGTGAGCCAGGGAGACCTGAGACAGAAAACGGGAGGGCACCCCTCCACATTCCAGACTTATGACAGGGCTACCTGACACCTCCCCTCCCCAAACCCCATCCTCTCCTGGATCCACCCCCAAAGTCTCCAGATTTTCCAACCCAGACCTCGCAACCCTATTACCCCCCCCCCATTTTGTTGGTCTCTAATGTGCTACTGGACTAGAATGTAGCGGTTTTATGGCAGATCAACATGGCTACTCTCTAAAACTACCTGATTCTACTGGCAAAAGGAGAAGCTGAATCATAATGTAAAGATAAAGGTTCCCTTGCTCGAAAGCCAGTCGAATCCGATTCTAGGGTTGCAGTGCTCATCTCCGTTTCAAAGCCGAAGAGCCAGCGCTGTCCGAAGACATTTCCGTGGTCATGTGGCCGGCTACACGATCTAGACTCTGCTTGAGATCCAATGCAATCTGGATTGTGAGGGCTGTTTGGTGGGCAGCTGGTAAGATGAAGATCTGGTTCTTAATTTTGTGCAAGTGGTTGGCCCAGTTGGCTTTTGGGTCAATGTACAAACACCTTTAAACACTTGTTTTCATGGACAAGGGAGCCACAGCCCAACCAAGCTTCTGAGTGTATATACCAATGTATTTAAGGAGTCATGTCTGTTAATTACACTTCTTGTGTTTGTAGGAAATACTGTTGTGTAACACTGGTCTACCAGTGGCCAGCTCAGTTGCTTCATGAAGTGGTTTGGGGCCCCTGTCAGTCAAGCCTAACCCACCCCCTTTTCCTCTGGATATTGTACACAGAAAACTCTGGATGTCTGTAGTTGAAAGATGATTGCAGGGCTCTTTTTGTAGCAGGAACTCCTTTGTATATTAGGTGACACACCCCTGATGTAGCCAGTCCTCCAAGAGCTTACAGTAACCCCTGTAAGAAGAGCTCTGTAAGCTCTTGGAGGATTGGCTACATTAGGGGTGTGTTGCCTAAGATGCAAGGCAGTTCCTGCTACAAAAAGAGCCCTGGATGGATGGATGGATGGATGGATGGATGGATGGATGGATAGATAGATAGAGATAGATAGATAGATAGATAGATAGATAGATAGATAGATAGATAGATAGATAGATGATAGATAGATAGATAGATAGATAGATAGATAGATAGATGGCTC
>NW_015175413.1:33000-33148 GCF_001447785.1 Gekko japonicus
AGGTTAAGAAAAAGGTGCAAAAGCTGGAAATGAAGCAAGCTACGGATGAGTCAATGCTTTTACAACTACAAATGGATAAAGCAAACTTGGTCCTGCGGTTCCAAGGGGTCCCGGAGAATAAAGGAGAGAATCTGAAGCAACAGCTGAG
>NW_015175413.1:33509-44266 GCF_001447785.1 Gekko japonicus
AATAAATAAGGGCTGAAGGACTCTGATTTGTGCCTGAAAAAAATGTTGAAGTAACTTGGGGATGCTCTGGGAATTTCTTTAAACAGTTAAAGGGATGGTTAAACGATAATTAATTTAACACAACCCACTAAGTTCATTGTATTTCTAGTAGCTTTCTTCTTTTTTAAAAATAAGAATAAATAAGGGCTGAAGGACTCTGATTTGTGCCTGGGAAAAAAATGTTGAAATAACTTGGGGATGCTCAGTTAAAGGGATGGTTAAATGATAATGAATTTAACACAACCAACTAAATTCATTGTATTTTTAGTAGCTTTCTTCTTCTTTTTAAATAGTATGGAGTTAAGCTGATGTATGATCTCCTACTCTTGGGTTTTTAGTTAGTTGTGGGTCTGTTTTCTTTCTCCCTCTAGTTGTAGTACCCTTCCCCATATTTTCTGTTGTAGTTTTGTAGTCTTTAAAAAAATCAGTAAAAACCTCCCTCCAGGGGGATGCAAAACAAAACAAAACTATATTGCTTGTTTTCTTGATTCTTTATAGAGAAACAGTATTTCTGGGTGATTACCAGTGGCATGAGACTCAAATGTATCTGAAGCACTTTCACAAACTTTCCATATGGTTTGATTCCTGGCCTGTCTCATCATACTCATGAAAATGTGGTTAACATCTATTCTTTTGCTGTGTTTCAGTATTCAGAGCAGAAGTTCCATTACAACAAAACTACATATAGTTTGCCAAAATCTTGCTAATGCTAGTTACTGTAATGTTCACAAATGTCTTGTATTTATATGTATCATAGACGATGTGTAATATAAACTCTCCACTGAAAACTGCTTTTGCTAAGCAAACACTTGATTAAAGGTTCATTCACATGTCTGTACATTATCTGATGCTTCATCATTCAGGGACTTCAAACTGAACATATGGAATTAATGTGACATTGCATAAGATATACTTTGAGGGACACCTTCTTACTTCACGAGTAAAGAAGTATAAAATACATAAGTATAAGGTATAAAGTATAAAGTACATAAATTTTTAATCATGATAAGTAGATATGTGACTTGGGACCTTGTGGGGTGTGGTCACATGGGCCAAATAAAATGGGGAGGAAGCGAGGCTATTTCCTCCGGAGAAATTTGAACCGCAGTTGTGAGATCACACCTCCCTTTGAAGCAGCAGGTGCAACCCATCAGTGTATGATCAGACACCACTGCGGGTGAGTTGGGGTGGTTGTGCTGTTTGTTTCCCATGTGATTAAACAAGGAATCAATAAATCGCACCTCCACACTGAGGGCTCCCTATGGAGTGTGTGATGATGCACATACTGCAAAGGGGGGGACAATGGCAAAGAGTCAAACCATCCTGACGGCATGAGAGCACGCTGGAGCCATCAGACAGGAGAAAGTCCATCCGTGGCCCATCGCAACCCATTTACTACCGGATTTCCCCCAGTGTCCTTTAACTCCGCTTCTGCGGCAGAGCAGAACAGATTGACGATGGCTGCAGGATGCTTCCCAGGTGTTGTTGTCTGATCGCTCCCTTTAAATCCGCCCGACATTTGCGCCTATGCTGGGTCTAATTGTGCGTATGATCGCAGCCTACAGTTATCAGATATATGATGGAAATTCTGTGATCCAAGCTGCCAGTAATTTTGTTAAACTTCATTTTCAAGGAAGTGTTGGTTTGAGCCACGGATCCCCAATGTGGGGGATTCAAAAGGTGCCCATGGGCTCAAAAAGGTTGGGGACCCTGGTTGAAGCCTTCCTCCCTGAACCACTTTTCCCAGCCGAAAACGGCACCGAGGAGCCACCATTTACCCTAGGGCTGCTAGCCTCCCCGCTGCCCTCTGGCGGGGAATTGAGGGTAGGGTTGCCCGCTCCAGGTTGGGGAACTCCTGGAGATTTGGGGTGGGGTACAATGCCATAGAGTCCACTCTCCAAAGCAGTCATTGAGGAGTTTCACATTACCAGCTGGATCTGAAGTGGTTTGCCATTTCAGACTGCACCGCTTTTCCCCGCTTTTTCCCTGCCAATCTTCGCCCATGTGGGCGATCTCCAGCTTTTTTTTAACGTTCGCTTAAGAGCGCTATAGCGCTATAACAAAACACTCCAGGCCTTCCAATAGGGTTGATATAATGCTGTTCCGTTATAGCGCTATAGCACTATAACGCTATAAAGCGAACGTTTAAAAAAAAAGCCGGAGATCGCCTGCGCAGGCGAAAAATGGCGGGGAAAAGTGCATTGGAACCAGGAGAGGAAACTTCAGACTACTTGGAAGCGGTTGACAGGTAAAACGCTTCAGCCCCGTTTCCTAAATGGGACAGAAGCATTTGTGTCTGAAATTACAAATATATTCCGGTAGGGAACCGGTTCTAAAACGGTTCTGTCTGAAATGACAGACCAGAAACTGTTTGGGAACCGTTCCTCTTCCGGAATATATCGTCTGTCTGAAATTCCTCAAATTTCTCCAGGGGAACTGATCTCTGCAGTCTGGAGAGAAGCTGCAATTTCAGGGGATCCACAGGTCCCACCTGCAGACTAGCATCCCTAACTTACCCTTTTGGACTATGGAGCAAATAGCAACCAGCTAATTTACCCTTTTGGGCTATGGGGCGAATAGCAAGCAGCTAATTGTGGTCATTTCATTGCAGGAGAATGGCATGGAGGGAAGGCTTAAAATTCTTCTCACATAAGCATTACAAATGTTGGAGCAATTCCAGACACCATCACCATATTTGTTAAAGGGCAGTTATTCTTGGTCATGATACCAGTGACCACATTTCCAGCATTATTTGCTGCCTGAGAAACTTGATTTTACAGGAAGAGGGCATGCATGCACAAGCCACTAATCCAATTGTACTAAGTCATAATTTAGAAATAGGTATTTCCCCCTCTTCTCTAGCCCCTTAAGCAGTTTCTCTAATCTTCCCCCAGTATAAAAGAACAACCATTAAGCATTATAATATTATTTATCAAGGGGGGCATCTGGTGTTTTTTTTAGGAAAGAGTTTAACTGTAAGCCTTAAGGACACAGTGTATATACTCTAATGCCATGCCCAACTGTGGCTGAGTTGCTGTTTTAGGGAAGTAAGAGGAGATGAAGAAAATAGAGAGCCAGTTCCATGAATTATTTTAAACAAGGCCTAAAAGAACTTGTTTTCTGCCTGTGGGGGAAAACATTATTTTTAAAAGTTCAGCGTCTACAGGGTGGCTGAACTCATACTAAGTGACCGGATTCAATAACTGAAAATGGAAGAAAGGAGAACCCTCTCACTATGTTTGAAATGGAAATCCTTTGAAAACCAAACCTGCTCACACATAATTGCCCCCCCATTAAAGTAAATGAAATGCATGAAGCTAGACAAATGCAGGTGTTTCAAGAAGGAATTACTTGAGTTTTCTTGGCAAAATGGCTTTGTTGTGTGTTTCTGAAAAGAATTTTCATGGTAGGACATGGTAGAAAGGGCCACATAGTGGAGAATTCCCATTTGTAGGGGGAAAGGCCATTTTGTTGTTGTTGTTGTTATAATTATCATCATTAATATTATTATGAATTGTCACAGTCAGATATTTGACTGTTAGATGGCATTCTGCTATTCTACATCTAGCCAAGTTCTTGGGAATTCCAGAGGTATCTTCACAGGATTCTTGCTGTTTCAAGCAGCACTGTCTTCTGGAGCTAAGCTGGTGTTATTTGCTCAATGCCAAAAATGTCCAGGTGTTTCTTGAGACTTCTAGCCACTGCTCCAAGGGCTCCAATGACAACTGGCACAATGGTAACCTTCTTCTCCCAGAGGTGCTGTAACTCTATTAATATGTTTTGGTATTTCATGATCTTCTCCTGTTCTTTCTTTTCTATTCTGCTGTCTCCTGGGATTGCAATGTCAATGATCCAAACCCTATTTCTCATTTTTTTTCTACAGTGATGGTATGTAATTGGAAGTCCCAAAGAATCTTTGTTTCATTATTCTCCATGATCTTGTCTGGTTTTGTGCTCCCATACATTTCTGGCTATTTCTAAGCCATATTTCTTGCAAAGATTCCAGTGCAACATAGCTGCAACTCTCCTATGACATTCTTTATAGTCAGTTTGAGCATTTTTACTGCGGGCACTGATCATGTGGATGACTGTTTCATCCTTTGTCTTTCAAAGTTGACATTTTCTGTCATCATTGGTCTTCTGAATCTTGGCTTTCTTTTTTTTTCCGTTTCGAGTGCCTGCTATTGTGCAGCTCGAATGAGTCCTTCAATTTCTTTCTTCAAGTGTCCATTTGGGAGCCACTTCCAGGTGTTTTCATTATCAACTTTAATCTCTATGTCTTTCAAATATTGCCCATGCAATTACTTTTCCTTTCAGTTTTCAACATGAGTTTTGATTGCAATCTTTTAAAAACCTTCTTTTGTTTCTGTAACCTTAAATAAGTCTGCCTGTATACTTCAACTAGAAGCTTCTCTTTGCTTTTCTTGGTGTTGTCACTCAGTGCTCATTTTTCTTCTTTCTTTCTTCTTAACTTTCAGGAGACCTCTTTCACCTAATTTTCATGGTAAGTAAAGACAATCAACATCACTTCTAGGGTGTAGTAAGTGACACATCATCGTTATCTTGCACGTTTTTCAATCTATTGCTCCTAATTCTGCTTGTATCATAGAACTGAGACTGCGCATGTGTTAATTTGTCTTTACCATGTTACTTCCATTTAATTTTGTTTGCAATATCTCTTTAACTCTTGATTGTGTTTTTCTTAACAAGGGTATATTTGAAGAAGAAGAAGAAGAAGAGATTGGATTTATACCCCGCCCTTCACTTGGAGTCTCAGAGCGGCTTACAGACTCCTTTCCCTTCCCCTCCCCTCCCCACAACAGACACCCTGTGAGGTGGGTGGGGCTGAGATAACCCTGACACAAACTGCTCTTTTTCAAGGACAGCTGTGCCAGAGCTTGTGACTGACCCAAGGTCACACCAGCAGGTGCAAGTGGAGGAGTGGGGACTCAAACCCGGTTCTCCCAGATTAGAGTCCACACACTTAACCACTACACCAAACTGGTAGCTTCCAAAATTTCCAAAATATTTGTAGTTTTCTTCAAAGTCCAGTATTTTGATGTTGTTATTATCTGGCATCTTGATTTCTTCCTGTTCAACAATCTTTCTTCTATTCAGTGCTAATGCTGCACATTTATCAAGGCCAAATTCCATTGCTATATTTTTTTGCTGAATATTTGAATTATACTTAGTAAAGAATCAATCTCTAATGATGACTTTCCATAAATTTTTCCATTCATCCATAGATTTGTTGAATCGTTGCAATATCTAAGAAGATCAAGAGGTGCAACAGTAAGATCCAGCAATGCAGACAAAACTTCCAATTCCAGACTAATCAAAGACAGTTCTACAAATCACTAGAGGGAGATGAAGAAGAGATTGGATTTATACCCCACCCTTCACTTGGAGTCCTAGAGCAATTTACAATCTCATTTCCCTTCCCCTCCCCACAACAGACACTCTGTGAGGTAGGTGGGGCTCTTGAGAGAACAGGTCTCACCAGCAGCTGCATGTGGAGAAGTGAGGAATCAAACCCGGTTCTCCCAGATTAGAATCCACACTTTTAAGCACTACACCAAACTGGCTCTCAGTAGAAAAAGTAGAAGTAAAAGCAGACATCAAAAAGACAACAACCTTCTGGGAAAACTCTGGAAAGACTCAAAAGAATACAATTTTAAAAAGCCACCTGGACCACAAATGCAGAAAATAAACTGAAAGGAAAGCAAATAGAGGATCTTACAATAACCCTGGAGAACCTGCAAAAACAACTGAAGAAAGTGAAAAATTGGATCGCACCTGGAAGTGATGAAGTCCATGGCTATTGGCTTTAAAAGTTGACAAGACTTCATCCATGATTGGTGCAACAGCTTAATGATGTAATCGGTTCCAAAGCAGTGGAAGATTGGGTAACAACTGGAAAGCCATTTCTCATTCTGAAGAACAAACAGAAAGGAGCAGTGCCAAACAACTTCTGCCCCACTACCTGCCTTCCAACAACTTTTAAACTACTCACAGGAATTTTCTGTAGAAAGGCAAGAATATCTACAACATCATCTTAATCATCATTACCATTATTATTGTTGTTAAATAATAAATTTATTAACTGTTAAATTGTTTAACACGGCAGAGGTGAAGGCAGAGTGATTTCAACCAGCAGCAGTTTATTGCATCTCAACAGGAATGCTTGACATGGGGCAACTGCCCTAACTATATACACCTAAGTCACTCCCAGCCCCCCATGCGATTGGTGAGTTCAAATGGCCTCCAGGCTCCAGATTGGCTGGCTGCCCTCAGGGGCCAATCTGCAGGCAGGTTCCAGGATCCTGCCTGCCTTTGTTCTGGGGCTTCAAGCTTCAAGTAGGTGGCCTGCCCAGACAAGCCCAGACATGCCTCCCCACTCTCCATCTAGGTGGCCTGCCAAACAAGTCCAGGCATGCTTCCTTAAGCTGCCTACTGCTTCAAATAACAGTCTCCAAACTAAAATGGTATTTTAAAAAAAACCCTTAATTAAAAGCCTTGGGTGAACATAAACATTTTGCCTTGGCACTCAAAAGAAAACAACATAAATGCCAGGTCAGCCTCAAGGAGAAGGGCATTCCACAAGTGAGGTGTTCTTACTAGTTGCCACCTGCTTCACCTCTTAACTGGCAGGCTGGACTATATGGGAAGAGGTGGTCACTGGCCCTGAGCCATTTATGATTTTAAAAGTCTGATGTCAAATAAATACAAGGAATATTTTCACCTTCTGTTCCCCATTTGTCGTTCAGTCGCACAGTCGAGTCTGACCCTTCGCAACCCCATGGACCAGATCACAGCAGGCCTTCATGTCTTCCGCCGTCCTCTGAAGTTTGCTCAACTTCATGTTCGTTGCATCTATGACACTGTCTAACCATCTCATCCTTTGCCATCCCCATCTTCTTTGACCTTCAATCTTTCCCAGCATCAGGGTCTTCTCCAGTGAGTGCTCCTCATTTGGTGGCCAGAGTATTTGAGCTTCAGTTTCATTTTCTGGCCCTCCAGGGAACAGTCAGGGTTGATTTCTTTGAGGATTGGCTGATTTGATCTCCTTGCAGTCCAAGGGACTCTCAAGAGTCTTCTCCAGCACCATAGTTCAAAAGAATCTATTCTTCAACGCTCGGCCTTCCTTATAGTCCAACTCTTGCAGCCATTCAATGATACCCCACGGCCATAGCAAGTGATTGCCGATACTCTCCTAGCAGAGAAAAGAAATGCCTAAGAAGATCCAAATTAAAGGAGCTGAGAGCACAGCAACTGCATTGGAGTTCATAGCAACAGTGCCCACACCCATCACACAATGGAATGAAGATGACAACTACATGCAAGCCATATGAGCCAATGCTGGTCACAATTATGTGATGTCACTCTGCCCTTGCCCTTCTACAGAAAAGAACATGAGAAGGAACACAGCACCCTTGGCTGTATGGAGAGATGTGACATTCCCATCAGGAAGACAGGAACTCCCTTACTTTGGGACCTTCTCAAAATTCTTTCCTGCAAACACATGCCTATTTGACATGAAAGAAAGCTCGGCCACTCCAACCATATTACCTAAGCACCTCCACAGCTTAACAGAACTCAGCCTAGGATTGCCAGACTTATCTGATGCCCCGCTGGGCCCCAACCAGTCCTCATGACCAAAGGGCTGGGTAGTTGGCCGCAGGAAGACAGAGGCACCCGCAACTGTGCTGGTGGTCCCCAAGGAGGTTTTCTGGGAGTTGGATGTCTGTCGCTGAACCAGTTTTGCTCTGGACTGTCTGGAACCATCACTGGACAAGTCCTCCAGAAGCAGTTTCTTAGAGTCTTTTTTGCATCCGGAGTCCGGACCACTCTGTAAACTGGTTCGCAAACCGGCCACAGTACAGTTTGAGAACTGGTCTAGGAATGGGGTCAGTTCGGTTCGGTTCGGGGGGGGGGAAATTTGGAAAGTGCCCATCCCTAATTCTAATGCATAGATTCCACTAAATAACAATGGGGTGGAACAAAGGCTTGCAGCCACAAAACCCTCAATTGTTATGCAACAATCTAGAAGATCACAAATTCTCAGAATGCACCACAGTCAGTATCAACTTTCAAGTGGAGAACAGCTACTCACTCTCAGAGAATTCAGTGATGTGCCTCCAGATTAACAACACATTTCAGCAATTCTTCCTAAAAGCCACAACAATATCTCTCTCTGTCATGGGGCCTGTGTCTATAGCATGATTCTTAGAACATCTTTTCTAAATGTTGGACAAATAACTTAAACCTTCTCTCAGATTCTTTGCATGTGATGAGTCAATCCATCTCAGGTTGGCTCTTCTTTTTTTTTCTGCTGCCTTACATAAGAACATAAGAACATAAGAGATGCCAATGTTGGATCAGACCAAAGGCCCATCCAGTCCAACACTCTGTATCACACAGTGGCCAGAAATACCAGTGCCATCAGGAGGTCCTTCAACTGTTCCAGGCGTTATTGTTTTTTCCACTGACTCTTGTCTTCTCATAATGTGATCAAAGTATGATGGTATGACACAACGACCTCTTCCTGGCCATTGCCGTGACTGAGTTGGAGTGTCCCTGTATATATATACTTATACTGGATTCAGAGATTGTACTCTGAAGTGACTGATCACCTTTACTTCACTTGGCTGACCAGTTCACACTAAAAAGTAGTATCTTGGGGGTTTATATTTCTTGTGGATGGATGGAGAACAATTGCCAGATATAAAACTTTACCAAAAAGTCAGGCACCAGTGCCTGTGAAAGGCAAACAGCACAGTTCTTTATTTCACAGAAAACTCAACAGAGGGTTGGAATATTTACACAGGATATTTTGTTTCTTTAAAGAATAAAAGCTTCACTCTGCTTTCACATAGGCTGTAGGCTTATCACTCTACGTTCGTCACAGATTGTCTTTAGTACACAGAGACCATTTGTGATTCCACTCTCCAGTATCTGACTGTGGTTAGCCTTTGGACTTTATCTGCCTGGTTCCCTGAGACTGACCGGTGTGCCTACGCCAGCTTTTCCAGTCTTCCCCCCCAGACCTTTAGTCCTTCCTATAACCACCTTACAGATTCTCTTGGAGCAGTCTATCTGGTGTTTTGTGTTTACTGAGGAGTTATGCTGTTTCTCCTCTCCGTTCACTCTCCTCTCTCATTAGAGGGTACCAGTTAGGAACTTTATTCAGACCCAGTTTTCCTCAGACTGCTGGCTTGCTGTTTAATTCAGCTCCAGAGGCCACTTTCCTCTCAAGGGCTCTTCATCTAGCCGACTGCTAACTTTCTTCCAACAGTCTCTGCCCAACTGTCAGCTTTCAACTGTCAGCTGTTCACAGTTATCTGTCACTCAACGAGAGTTCCGAGCCAATTGGCCCCCACCACTCTCAGTCACATAACTCAGCAGCTCTTTTGTTTACCTGCTGCTGTTCTCAAATCTTTAATTCCATCACAGATGGCTTCAGTTTAGTCATTTGAGCTTTTTAGGGAGAGTTTAGGCTTTATTTAATCTAGAACCCGTTTATTTGTCTTTTTGGCGGTCCACGGTATTCATAAAACTGTCCTCCAGGACCACATTTCAAATGATTCAACTTTCTTTTTGTCAGCTTTCTTCACTGTTCAACTTTCACACCCATACATAGTAATGGGAAACAGCATGGTATGAATTGTCTTGATCTTGGACACTAGGGACACGCCCTTGCACTTAAGAATCTTTTCTAGTTCCTTCATGACTGCCCTTCCCAGACTCAACCTCCTTCTGATTTCTTGGTTGCAGTCTCCCTTTTGATTGATGATTGGACTGAGGAGTGGCCTGATGACTTTGAAGAAGTGGTGTGTTAATTAGCGATGCCACAAGATCGCATCTACATATATGGATGTTCCAACCCCATTCAATATCCATTCCTCTTCAAGCTAGTAAAATTAATCAATTGTTTGGATACATTAAAGTATTTCTGAGCTTCCAGTCAGTTTGGAGTTACTAAGAAAAAATTGTAAAAAGGGGATAAACCAGAGGTCATTTCGGGGGGGATCGTGGGGGATCGCAGTTCCCCCGGGTGAGGTACAGGGGGCGAGGCACATGACGAAGCCCTGCCCCCTGCTTCCGGCCGCCCCGCTTCCGGCCCTCATTCAGCCAGGAGGAGGCAGGAGAAGAGGGAGGGTAAGTTGCTTCCTCCCTGCTTCTTCCCACCCCTGCCTGCCTGGGGCCAGGGAGGGCCTTGGCGGGGCTTCCTTGCACTCCCACCAGCCTTGCAGGTTCACCGCCGGGCCCCTCATGGGGCTCAGCAGTGGAGCTGCAAGGCCGGCGGTGGCGGCCGATAAATCATCAAGAGCTAAGAGGAACATGGTTTAAACCTTTTGTGTTCTTGCTCAGCATTTATAGCAGTTTCCTGACCAGCACTAAAACCTTTAGAAATTTGCCAGGCTATGAGTCAGCATCAATATGCTCACAACTGGATTGTAGGAGCAAGACAGAGCCATTTCTGATCTCCCTCACAGGAAAGAACACTTCTGAGAACATAAGTTCTCTTTGGTCCTCTTGGTCAATCAGGAGCAACACTTGCAGATCTAATGGGATGCTAACTTTGAGTCAATGAGATGTTAATTTTGAAGAAGTGGTGTGGTAATTAGGGATGCCACATATTTCGCATCACTCATGTTTGAAAGTTGGATTTAACTTGTTCAGTCACAACGATCAGATTTCAGCCAATCACTGGGTCT
>NW_015175413.1:44307-72501 GCF_001447785.1 Gekko japonicus
ATCACTTCCCCAAAATGATGCACGTGCCGTAACACTGCTGACCCAAACAGATCAGCATCTATTAACACTTCTATGGACCACTTAGACAAATGCCAAACGGTAGGATTATTTTTAAACACTGCCTTTATTTATGACTGATTTCTATTATTTGTGACTTAACTATGTGTGTATCATCCCCTCCATGCCACTTTTATGGTGTTTATTATAAAGCTGAGAAATTCTAGATGGCTACAAGGCACTAATGTTCTACTGAACTATTATCACAATCTCTTGATTTCTATACATTCCCAGCTTTCTTTTTTTAAAGCATGTTTCTCACCTTTTTAATTGCAGAGATATCGGTGCATGTTTCCCCTTAAATCTCCATAGGGAAAGGATGAAAGTCTAATTTTTTTAAAAAAGAGCTCTGAATTTCCAGATAAGCTGGCAAATCATGACAATAGATCATTAGATCATTAGTGAAATGATCAATGAAATCAATGAAACAATGAAATCAATGAAATTGCTGAGCGGTCGGGTTAGAACGGATAAAAGGAAGTACTTCTTCACCCAAAGAGTGATTAACACATGGAATTCACTGCCACAGGAGGCGGTGGCAGCTACAAGCATGGATGGCTTCAAAAGGGAATTAGATAAGCATATGGAGCAGAGGTCCATCAGTGGCTATTAGCCACAAGGTATAGATAGGGGCTCTGGGGCAAGTGATGCTCTGTCTTCTTGGTGCTGGGGGGGTCAACAGTGGGAGGGCTTCTAATGTCCTGGCCCCATTGGTGGACCTCCTGATGGCACTGGTATTTCTGGCCACTGTGTGACACAGAGTGTTGGACTGGATGGGCCTTTGGCCCGATCCAATATTGGCGTCTCTTACGTTCTTGTGTTCTTAGAGAATATTAGCAACAGCCTGAAGAAGCCCTCCAGTGGCAGGGGAGGCAGCCTTTTAAAATGATTGCCTCTGGAGCAGAGTAGTGGCACATCAACTAGTGAAGGGAACTAGGACATCAGGCTGTGTCAGAAAGTGCTGATTGTGTTGTTCTGCACTGTTAGGAAGGAAGATGGTGAATATGGACAGGCTAAAAAAAAACCCCGGTGAACTACCGGTAGGTGTGAGCACAACCAATCCCTAATGGCCATTATATATCAGGTCGGAAATGAATAACTATCTCCCTAGAAAGTAGGATGTGTTTAAAGAAATGATGGATGTGAGATCATGTCCTAGGGTGCATGGGTATTTTCCTAGAAGATGACTCACCAGCTTGCTTTCACTGAAATCTTGGGGCTAGTTCTAATTTTTGGGTTTTGGGGGGTATCAAAATAGATCCAAAAAGAGGTTTCTCCACCACAGCTCACATTTCCTGCTCGAAGGGGATGAGCTCATGCATTTCTCAATTACAGGCAAAAGAAAGGGGAGAAAGTATTTTAATGGAAACAACTGAAGTAATGTCTGTGCAATGCCATGCTACTGGATGTGCCTTGAGAGCCACAATACTCAAGACACAATTGCACCATTACTCTGGAAAAAAGTCTGTTTTGCTCCTCTCTTTCTCTCTCCTCTGAGGATTCTTCCACTGTTGTCTTTCTTACCATGGAGGGAAGTAGCGTCAGTGACCTAAAGCTACGTGAGTTTACTTCTGCCCCCCCCCCCACTAGCAAAGGAAGTCTTTTGTATTAACCTATCCCACACTAAAAAACATGGAAGGCAGGCTCCTGTTGACAATTTCAGTGCCCCATATAGCAAACACTATTGCAAGAACCTCACCTCAGCAATATCTTTGAAGCTTAAACAATATTACTCCTTCCTGCACCCTCAATTTGAATCTACCTTGTCAGTATTTTGTCTCCTTGCATGGGAAAAACCCCCACAATCCTATAGCATTCACAGACATCCCCAGCCTTCAACCTAACACCCAAAAGAGACCATTTTCCTCCAGTTGTTTGAACTGAACCAATAATCACGCAGGTTTGTTGTCTTAAACAAAATTTACTTATACATCTAATTCATTTATACCCTGTCTTTCTCCCCAATGGGGACGCAAAGTGGCATGCATTTTTCTGCTCTCCTCTATTTTATCTTCACAACAAACATAAGAGGTCAGTTAGTATAAGAGTTCATGACTGGCTCAAAATCACCCAGCAGTAATAGTTAAAACAACTGGCAAGCAGAAATGGTTGTGAACTTGAATGGAGTCCTGCTTGATGCAGCTTACAATTAAAAGCACATAACAGTATAAAAACAAGAGAAGAAGCAGGGGTCATTTCCTGCAGGAGCGCACAGGAGCAGAGCTCCGGCAGTAAAGAGCCCAGGGGGTGGGCACATGCAACAAGCTCCACCCCCTGTTCCCAGCAGCCCTCAGTCAGAGCAAGAAGAAGCCAGGTAAACTGCGGAGCTCCCCTCTCCCCGGTCCAAAACAATCCAGTGGCACCTTTAAGACCAAGTTTTATTCGGGTACAAACTCTCCCTCCTCTATGAGGACAGATCTGCGCATCCCCCCCCCCAATAGCTAGCAATCCAAAACAGTCCAGAGGAGCCTGAGTGGTGGGTGTTGCCTTCCGACACACTTCCGGTGATGTCAGGGGGTGTGGCCTATGCAAATAAGTTATGCTAATGAGTTATGCTAATGAGCTCCTGCACCTCTTTTTCTACGAAATGACCCCTGAGAAGAAGAGTTGGGTTTTATACCCCACGTTTCTCTACCCTGAGGAGTCTCAAAGTGGCTTACAATCACCTTCCCTTTGTCTCCCCACAAGAGTTCTGAGAGAACTGTGACTGGCCAAAGGTCACCAAGTGGGCTTCTTGTGGAAGAGGAGTGGGGAATCAAACCCATTTCTCCAGATTAGAGTTTGGTGTAGTAGTTAAGTGTGTGGACTCTAATCTGGGAGAACCGGGTTTGATTCCCCACTCCTCCACTTGCACCTGCTGATGTGACCTTGGGTCAGTCGCAAGCTTTGGCACAGCTGTCCTTGAAAAAGAGCAGTTTGTGTCAGAGTTCTCTCAGCCCCACCCACCTCACAGGGTGTCTGTTGTGGGGAGAGAAAGGGAAAGGAGTTTGTAAGCCGCTCTGAGACTCCCAAGTGAAGGGTGGGGTATAAATCCAATCTCTTCTTCTTCTTAACCACAACACCACACTGGCTATCAAGCCATTAAAAACAAACCACAGGGCGTAGATAGCATTAAAATATCCATAAAAGAGAAGCAAATAATTTTAAAAGTGGTAAAATAAAATACCTAATTAAAAGCCTGGGTAAAAAGATGTGTTTCAGCCTGACACCTAAAAGGCAGCAACATAGGTGCCAGGTGAGCCTTAGGATGAATCTACACCTGTGTTTCTCACTGGTTTCCTGGCGTTTCTTCTTCTGTCTGTCTAGACTTCCTTCCGTCTTCGCGTTCTAAGTACACCAGTACAAACAAAATTGCCTACATCTGTTAACCGCCTTCTTGTGGTGGCTCCACCGTAATAGCCACCTCGCACTGGTTTAAATGGATGCTGTATTCATCCGGTGTTAAAACACATGGCGTCACAACAGCACGGAACCGGTGAGAAACACAGGTGTAGATTCAGCCTTAGAGTGGAGGGCATTCCAAAGGCAAGGTGCCGCCACAGAAAATGCCCAATCTCTACTCAGTATGCACCTCACCTCTGAAGGCAAGGATACATAGAGCGGGACTTGAGAGGCAGATCTTAACTACTGGTTGAATTATATGGGAGGATACAGTCCTTCAAGCATAAATGAACCAAATAAAATAAATAAATAGTTCCATATATCCAAGGGAGCCTTCGTATTTGAGCCACTCTTGCCAGACAACTCTGTATGTCCAGGGGACGTAGAGCACAGCAGGATACTGTGTACATACATATTTCCTAAGAATATATTAGAAGAATCATCACACTTAAAAAATAGTGGCGTGGAAATACCATTCTGACACGGAACAGCTTTTGTTTTTACTTTTAAAAACCACCTGCCTATGACAGCAAAGGCACTGCCAAGGTGTTCACCTTTGTTTCACCCAGCAGAATGAGTCTGAGTCTGAGACTGGAAGACCCAAGAGAGAAAATTTCGGAGAGGCTGAAGTGAGGCAATAATAGATGAGTCCATCGTTCACCTCTTTACTCCCCATTTCAGGGTAGGATTAAGTTAATTCCAGGAATGGGCTTGGATAGTACAGCTGTGGATTTGGAAAAAAAATACTTCCTCTGGCTATGAAAGTTTAGTTATAGTTGTACTTAAAGACAAAAGGGCTCTTCAAGGCAGGCAGGGAAAAGTGCAAAACAAGGCAAGGATTAGAAACCTGAGACCTTGGGGATTTCCAGGACAAAGTGAATCAGTGGATTGAGTTGTTTGGTATTTTCGTTCCTAAATGGTTATCTGTTTTACTTGGATCTGCATTTGGGATGATTAATTCTCCTGACATCACCAGCAAGCCATCTGCCAAATTAGTTCCTTGTAAAATGGCACCTTTCCTTGCAGGAGTCTGTTTACCTACCATTCAGAGTGAAAAGACACATGGACAGTGAATTTGGAGCTTTCCAGTTGGCTTTGGATTTAGGTTAGCACCAAAGTTGCTCCTGCAGGGAGTGTGATGAATTAAAAGGATTGAAATTTGAAAAAATACTAGTTTGCAAAGATGTCAAGCCAATCAGAAGACACCGTACAATATTATAGAAAACTCTTGAAACATGGTAAGCATGCAGGCCCAATAGTTTTCATGAGCTCTGAAATAAAATAAAAATAAAGGGATGAAAAGACAATGTGATGGAGAGGAGTTAGTCATGGGTATTTCTCATAGCACCATTTTGTACAAGTTTAGAATAGCATTCTTCAAATGCACTTCCGTTCTTTATCGAATACCTATACGTCCAGATTACACTCAGGGGTGAGATGAAAATTTGTGGGCAAACATTTGTAAAAAGGAAATTGGAGAGGCCCAAACTACCCACCACCTAGGGATGCTAGTCCCCAGGTGGGGGCGGGGGGTCCCTGATTTTTGGGGCACCCCCAAGATGCTGGCCATCTGGCCAGCAGGGGGAAGCCCTGCCCCCAACAGTCATCCACAGCCCTGCTTGAAAAGAGTGGGCACCGTGCACAGCTGGCCCGCAAGCAACGAATTTGCGGGGGTGTAATGCCTATTCTTTTCAAGTGGGGACCACCTGCTCCTGCCCTTTTTTGTTGTTGTTGTTCAGTCGCACAGTCGAGTCCGACTCTTCGCGACCCCATGGACAAGACTTCCTGTCTTCCGCCGTCCTCTGAAGTTTGCTCAGTTTCATGTTCGTTGCATCTATGACACTGTCTAGCCATCTCATCCTTTGCCGTCCCCGTCTTCTTTGACCTTCAATCTTTCCCAGCATCAGGGTCTTCTCCAGCGAGGGCTCCCTTCTCATTTGGTGGCCAAAGTATTTGAGCTTCAGTTTCATTATTTGGCCTTCCAGGGAACAGTCAGGGCTGCAAGTAGTGAATCCACAGCTTGCAGGGCAGGTGCGCAGGGTGCTTGCTTTTTTCAAGTGGGGGCTCTTCACTCCTGCCCTGCAAGCGGTGAATTCGTGGCTTGTAGGGCAGGTGCGCATGGTGCACACTTCCCCCAGCCATTTAAAGGGAAGTTTCCCTTTACATGGTTGGGGAAAAGAAGGGGGCATGCTTGGGCGTGCTGTGTCCCCAACATGATGATGTCATTCTGCATGACATCATTGCATCAGGAATGGTCCATCCCCCAAATCCCCCCGCCCGGGAGAAGATGGGTCCTGGCAACCCTACCACCACCACCAAAAGATTCTGTTCCATTTGCATAACTGTTTCCCTCTGTTTTGCTCCAATCTTTCTTGACAGCTATTGTAATGCCATTTTTTTTAATGGGAGGTTCTCTTTACTGGTTATGTGATTCAACTTACCAGGAATCATGTAGTCAGTGTGATGACATTATAGCATTATGGTTAACCATACAAAAATGAATGGCAGCTTTGAACGGTGGATTCTATGACATGACAGTGCTGTAGAACTCCTTCCCTTCCCCAAATCCCACCCTTCCCAGGCTCTACCCTCATATCTCCAGGAACTCCCCAACCCCAGAGCTAGCAACCCTACTGGCAAGCTTCCAGTTTGGTGTAGTGGTTAAGTGCGTGGACTCCAATCTGGGAGAACCGGATTTGATTCCCCACTCCTCCACTTGCACCTGGCTGGACGACCTTGGGAAAGCCGTAGTGTCTGTTGGTGTCTGTTGTGGGGAGGGGAAGGGAAAGGAGTTTGTAAGCTGCTCTGAGACACCTTTGAGTAGTGAAAGGAGGGGTATAAATCCAATCTCCTCCTCCTCCTCCTCCTCCTCCTCCTCTTCCTCTTCCTCCTCCTCCTCCTCCTTCTTCTTCTTCTTCTTCTTCTTCTTCTTCTTCTTCTTCTTCTATTTCCCTGATAAACAAGTTCTGTCAGCTCTGCTGTTCAGTCGCACAGTCGAGTCAAACTCTTCGCGACCCCATGGACCACATCAGGCCAGGCCCTCCTGTCTTCCATCGTGCTCTGGAGTTTGCTTAATTTCATGTTCGTTGCCTCGATAACACTGTCTAACCATCTCATCCTTTGCCGTCCCCGTCTTCTTTGACCTTCAATCTTTCCCAGCATCAGGGTCTTCTCCAGTGAGTGCTCCCTTCTCATTGGGTGGCCAAAGTATTTGAGCTTCAGCTTCAGTATCTGGCCTTCCAGGGAACAGCCAGGCTTTATCTCTTTTAGGATTGACTGATTTGATCTTCTTGCAGTCCAGGGGACTCTCAAGAGTCTTCTCCAGCACCATAGTTCAAAAGAATCTATTCTTTGGTGCTCGGCCTTCCTGTCAACTAGGGATGTGCAATTTGACTCTGGGAATTTTTGAAAGCACAAAATAATGCTACAGTCAGTATAGTTACTAATAATTCTGAACCCAAATTTTATAGATCTAGATATCTGGAATAATTCCTAATATTCCGAGTTCCCTTGACTCCTATAGAAAGCAGCCTGGGCTGCTTGCAAGAAGAGGAAAGCAAAACCTGTCCCTTACATAGATTTGAAGTTTCTTGAGAAAGTGAAATAAAACATTCCCCAGACAGCTAGACACCAAGGGTAGTGGAGTTTGACAGCTCAATGTTCCCTGCCACTTCCGCACTGTCATTTTTGTCACTCGTTTGTCCTTGTTGCCTTGCCCCCCCCTTTCTGCATGTGTTTTGCTTCCTCTGGGATTACTAGAGAGAGCAAAATACATGGGGGGGGGGGAACCCTGAAGCAATAGGGACAAACGAGGGACAAAAATGACAGTGCGGAACGAGATGGGTATTGTCATGGTCCTGTCAAGAGACAAGGGAATGGGAGGAGAGCAAAAGCCAGGCGGGTTGTCTTCAGCAATCAGAGCTTCCAAGATGGCCGAAAGGTGAACAAGACAGAGTTACATGTCCGCTTCACGTCATGCCCCCTGAATAGGAGTTAAGGTAACTTATTTATTGTCTGAACCCCAGATTGGTTGCTAGGCCTGAGCACCAATCAGGGTTCAAGCAATGTCTTCCAGATACAAGGAGGCCAATCAAGGAAAGGATGATATCATTGGTTTCTGATTGGTCTCTGGTCATGTCAGAAGAGCAGGTGATGTGATCTGCAGTTTCACAGTACGAGTCCCTTCCCACAGGACTTAATTGCTTTGGAGTGCTAATGAGCCCAGGCCGCAGAAGAACATCTTATCTTGCAGGTGCAGAGGCACTCTTCCCTAGCATGTTTGTGTGAACTAAGGAGATTTAAGAACAACATTTTTAACAAGAGCAGGCCACAGCCAGATTGAACCAAAGTTTTAAAGCAAACTCCATTTTGAGTGGACCAAAGTTCTTGACACCAAGTCAGGTCTCTGTCTCTGTCTCTGTCTCTGTCTCTGTCTCTCTCTCTCTCTCTCTCTCTCTCTCTCTCTCTCTCTCTCTCTCTCTCTCTCTCTCTCTCTCTCTTTCTTTCTTGCCTTGGACTAAGTGGTCCTTCAGATGATGGGAGTTCTAGAGCAGCAAAGCAATTATCAAATTACTTTTGGATCTTTCTTAATTCAAATAGAGAAGGATAGTGTTGGCAAAGTGCCTTTGGTGAAGAAAGCAATAGTGCATCTAGTCTTGCCCCTTGCCCCTCGTAGCTAATTGTATCGTGCAAAGCTGGGTTTGGTGCACTGTGGTCCAGGAGGGTAATAAGTGCCTCTCTGTGGGAGGACACGATTCTGACCAATGTGAGAAGGCATCCCTGGACCCAAATAACCTAAAACAACTTCTGTCCAGTGGCTAATACTCCATTCCTGGGCAATGTGCTTGGGCGGGTGGTGACTACAAAGCTACAGGTGGGCCTGGAGGAGACAGATTATTTAGACCCATTTCATTCTGGATTTGGCCTGACTTTGGGACAGAAACAGCCTTGGTTGACCTGACTAATGACCTTTGCCAGGAGGATGATGAGGAGTGCATCCCTGTTCATTCTACTGGACCTCTTGGTAACTTTTGATGCCATTGACCTGGGAGTAGGGGCACTGTGCTTTGATATTCTACTCTTACTTGACCAACTCATTCCAGAAGGTGGTGCTGGGGGAACGCTGCTCAGCCCTTGGGTTCCCCCAGGTGCCCCACAGCTGCAGGGTGCCTGGGGAAGCCAAACCTTGGAGGGAAGGAAGTTGAAACTGCCTTCCCTGTGGAAAGAAAGGCAGAGCTGGTCAATTTCCCTGAAACGGATGCCTTCCCTCCCTGTTTTGGGCTCCAATAAAACCCAAATAAGATCAGCTTTAATTGGGAGAATCTTATCAAACAGATTCCCCCCAAATACCGATAAGGTATTTTTGGGGAATTTTTTTCAACTCGGCAAAGCTGAATAGGTAAAGGTAAAGGTTCCCTTGCTCGAAAGCCAGTCGAATCCGACTCTAGGGTTGCGGTGCCCATCTCCGTTTCAAAGCTGAAGAGCCAGCGCTGTCCGAAGACATTTCCGTGGTCATGTGGCCAGCATGACTAAACACCAAGGCGCATGGAACGCTGTTACCTTCCCACCGAAGCGGTACCTATTTATCTACTTGCAGTTTCTTGCTTTCGAACTGCTAGGTTGCCAGGAGTTGGAACCAGAGATGGGAGCTCACTCCATCATGCGGCACCCGGGTCTCGAACTGCTGAACTACTGACCCCCCTAATTGTAACCTAGGAGGAGTGGGAAGTGGGGCCTTAGCAGGCTACAGCACCATACAGCGTGCTAAGGGGGAACGTGGCCAAGAGACCCAAGAGACACATATATTAATCATATTTCCTGTGTCATTGTTAACAGAACATGTAATCAGTGTTCCCTCTAAGCTGAGTTAGTGTGAGCCAGCTCACAGTTCTTTAGCCTCTGGCTCACACATTTTTGTCTCGGCTCAGGAAGGAGGGCTCCAGAGAAAACTAATTTATGCAACAGCCGAATCGCCCGCACACAACTTTAATGCTAGTAGCTCACAAAGTAGAATTTTTGCTCACGAGACTCCACAGCTTAGAGGGAACATCGCATGTAATGTGTGTAAATGTGGGACTACAGGCCACTGCATACCCGGGGGAGAGTGATCATGGTAAATTTATATTTATTATGGGAGAGTCATGTGACTATGCCCAAGGAACAATGCCCGGAATGGTAATTATGTCAGATTCATACCTGAGGTTCATCATCCCTGGTTAGATAGGGATCAGGGAGTTGCAGTAAAGGTCAACCTGTGGTGTGGTATCGATGATGGCACATCGCATGGGAAACGTGAGCGTATGCACGCCTCTGATAACCTTTATTCTTAACCGCTCGTTTTGGGGTCAGCAGACACAGAGATCACCTCATCGCTCTCAGGGGCAGGGAGCAGCGAAGGATTCCTCGTCCGAATCCCAAAGTGGTAAGAGCGATGGCAATTATTTGTTTTGCCGTGGAATATTAGTGCACATCCTAAAGGCTACTCATCCTCTGGCAGGAGTGGGCAAACCAACCAGCAGTCAGCATGATGCCGAGGCTGAAAACGTGACCCCCTCAATCAAGCCTCGGACAGCGGCTAGATTTTCCCCAGGCCACCCAAGAGCAGCTGCAGGCCAGCCGGGAGCTCCTCGAGGCAAGTGTGGAGACAGATTTTCTGCCTTCTCCTGCAACCAACATCATGAAGTCAGTGAGAGACTGCCAAATGTTAAAGGTAAAGGTTCCCTTGCTCGAAAGCCAGTCAAATCCGACTCTAGGGTTGCGGTGCTCATCTCCGTTTCAAAGCCGAAGAGCCAGCGCTGTCCGAAGACGTTTCCGTGCTCATGTGGCCGGCGTGACTAAACACCAAGGCGGACGGAACGCTGTTACCTTCCCACCGAAGTGGTCCCTATTTATCTACTTGCAATTTCTTGCTTTCGAACTGCTAGGTTGGCAGGAGCTGGAACTAGAGACGGGAGCTCACTCCGTCATGTGGCACCCGGGTCTCGAACTGCTGAACTACTGACCTTCCACAGCCTGCAGTTCAGCGTCTTAACCACTTGAGCCACCACAGCTCCTTGGGAATGTTAGAGGGGGGGGGGAAGGCACACATTTATACATCGATAAGTTATTTACTGAACAGCAGCAACTAATGGTGAACCTACAGAAATCAATAAAGAACAAGCATAACAAGCCAGCACTGGATTAGTGCATTCATCCACCCGTGGTATCCGTAGCTATGTTAATGGTGAGTACCTGACAGTCCAACATGTTGTTAATGCTGAACACCACCTTGTAATTTCAGTGGAATGTCATTCACACTGCCTCAGTCTAGCGGAGCAAGCCTTGTTCCGACTGAGGAGGGAATTTGAGGCAATTCGGCTCACCACTGCAGTGACACAGCAGGAAGAAGAAGAAGTGACAAATTTCTGGGATGATTTCTAAATGCTTTACTCTTCATATTGAAGTTGATGATTCCACAATTGTTTTAAAATGTAAAAATTGAGCCCAGTTCATCTCTTTACAGCACTGCATTAAATACAAGTGAATTTAAGTGGAAGTATTACACAGAGGTTCAGCCTATAACAACCTTGTTAATGTATTATACCTTTAAGAAAGAGATATGCAACATGCAGCTGCATGGAATTAATTAGAATAGTTTTCTTTATAGCATCTGGGGTCCAGCTTGTTGTAGAGAGCATTTGCCAGCCAAATCTAAAAATGAAGGCTTCCAGCTGGGTAGAAAAGAGGACTGGTTTGCTATTACTATAAATAAAAATACATTGTTCATGGAGAGCATTTCTGCTAACAAGATATAGAAGGCTTTTGCACCTAGTTAGAGAAGACGAGACTGGCTTGCTCCTAATACAAACACTTGAAATGGAACCAGAAGTAAGTTTTAATTATTTTTTTTAAAATATATATATTAAAAATTTTAAAAAAAATTCATTTAGCTTCATGCTGCTTTTCATTTGAAATAGCCATGGGTCTTTCCCAGGGTGGTGGTGGTGGTGGTGGTGGTGGTAGTAGTAGAAGTAGTAGTAGTAGTAGTAGTAGTAATAATAATAATAAAAAGAAGAAGAGGAGATTGGATTTATACCCCGCCCTTCACTACACAAGGTCATCCAGCAGGTGCAAGTGGAGGAGTGGGGAATCAAACTCAGTTGTCCCAGATGAGAGTCAGTGCACTTAACCACTACACCAAACTGGCTACACCAAAAGTAAAGAAGAAGTTAAGCAAACGTAACACTGAGTTTATCAAGGGGCTGACACCTTTCAACATAATAGGATTACTCCTGAGGAAGACTGGGACGAAATGAGCTTATATCCGGGTGCTCATTGAGAATGATGGACTTTTCCTTGTAATATTGCAAAGTTTCATTTATAATATAATATGATGTTTACCTTGAAAAGATTTACTAAATGTCTTTTAGTCATTCACATCACAGTGTTTGCTTGTTTGGAGTATACAACACTGGCAAAACTAACTAATTATATAAACAAAAGACCACTGAAATAATTTCTACAGAAATGGCAAGCTTATTACTCATACTATGAGAATCATTAATCATCTTTTTTTAAAGTTCTGGATTAACCTGAATATCATATTAAAGGTGATGACGGTATTGATTATAGTTCCAATACTTGATTCTGTATTCCACTAGTAATGAAATAATTAGTAAGAATAAAATTTGGATTTAGATAAACAATTAAGACAATATTAAGGATTATACAGTGATTCAGTTTTAGCATAGAAGTTCATTCAATTTCTGGGGGGCGGAGCGTCGGCCGAGAATGGCGGACGCAATTTGATCACTCTCCCGACGAACTCCCCAAACCTCCTATATATACAACGATTTCCACCGACATAACTTTTTCAAACTATGGGAAAAGGACACAAGAAGCGGCAAAAACACGGAGATTCGAAAACGGCACAGTTCAAAACCTTTTTTCAGCCTCCAACGGCAAAAAAAGGACAACACATCTGAGTGAAGATAAAATGGCGGCCGGAGGTGCTGTGGGCACCAAAAACGAACAAATTACCAAGTCGGACTTAAAAGAATCTCTGGGAACACTTAAAAAAGACATTCTAGAAAATATGCATGAGATTTTAAAACCTTTGGCAGACCAACTTGAATCTCTCACTACCGCGATGCAAAATGCCACACGAACAGCTGATACGGCTCTTGAGACTGCCATCACTAATCAGGACGACATCCAGAGGCTACAAGAAAACGAGACGTGGGCAAGAGAGAGAATACTGCTCTTAGAGCATCGTTCAAGAGACAGGTTCTTAAAATTTCGAGGCTTTCCTGAGGCTGCGGAAGGGTCAGGAGATACACCATCATTTCTAGCAATGTGGATAACCACAATTATCGAATTTGAGGGTGATACGACACCGATGATATTGAGAGCATATAGACTGGGACCCAAAATGGCTGACAAGTGGAAAGGTCCTAGAGACATCGTTGCAGAATTCATGGACATATCCATCAAACACAGAATCCTACAAGAAGCTCAATCCAAAGGTTCTTTTAAATACCAGAACGTTGAGATCCATGCTTACCCTGATGTTCCACCGGAGGCATTACAGATTAGACAGAATCTAAGGGACATTACAACTAAGCTACAGGAGGCACAAATTAAGTATAGATGGTCCCCCACAGGCTATCTGCAAGTACGCTATAAAGGCTCCAACTACCAGGCAGATGACTACGATTCGGGAATTGCTCTCCTGCAAGGAATCGGTCTGCAAACTCCTCAAGATATGGACACTGACCCACTACACCAAAAGAAGAGGAAACGAGACGAGCAAGGAACTCCACACAAATGGAATCGGATCCCAGTACGAAGACGTATTAACCTCTGAGTATAACTTTCTAGACACTCTAAATGACTGTGCTATGGAGCAGATGGTCACGGAACCTACCAGGGGAGAGGCGATCCTTGATTTGGTCCTAAGTAACACTCAAGACCTGGTGAGAGATGTAAAAGTGATTGCACCGCTTGGAAACAGTGATCATAATGTTGTTGAGTTCATCATTTGTACAAATAGAGAATTGGCCAAAAAGACTCACACAACCATTTTTAACTTTAAAAGGGGTAATTTCTCTGATATGAGGGGACACGTGGGGAGGAAACTGAAAGGAAAAGTAGAAAGGGTCAAAAAAATTGGGGAAGCTTGGGATCTATTTAAAACTACGATCCTAGAAGCTCAAAAAATATATATTCCGCAGGTTAGGAAAGGCACAAACAGGTATAGGAAAAAGCCTGCATGGTTAACAAACAGAGTAATGGAGGCTGTAAAAAGTAAAAAGAATTCCTTTAAGCAGTGGAAAGCTAGTCACAGTGAGGCTGATAAAACGGAACACAGGCTATGGCAAATAAAATGCAAGTCTGAGGTCAGGCAGGCAAAAAGGGAATATGAGGAGCATATAGCAAAAAACGTAAAAACCAACAATAAAACTTTCTTCAAATACATTAGAAACAGGAAACCAGCCAGGGAGGCAGTGGGGCCCTTGGACGACCAAGGGGTAAAAGGAGTATTGAAGGATGATAGGGAAATGGCTGAGAAGCTAAATGCATTTTTTGCCTCCGTCTTCACTGTGGAAGATGAGAAGTGCTTGCCCACTCCAGAACCACTGATTTCAGGAGGGGTGTTGAAAGACCTGAGTCAGATTGAGGTGACGAGAGAGGAGGTCCTAAAACTGATAGACAACTTAAAAACTGAAAAATCACCAGGCCCAGATGGCATACATCCGAGAGTTCTGAAAGAACTCAAATGTGAACTTGTAGATCTCCTGACAAAGATATGTAATCTTTCCTTAAAATCTGCCTCCATTCCTGAGGATTGGAAGGTAGCTAATGTCACTCCCATCTTTAAAAAGGGTTCCAGAGGAGATCCGGGAAATTACAGGCCAGTCAGTCTGACGTCGATACCGGGTAAATTGGTGGAAACCATTATTAAGGAAAGAATTAGTAGGCACATAGATGAACAAAACCTATTGAGGCAGACTCAGCACGGTTTCTGTAAGGGAAGATCTTGTCTCACTAACCTGTTAGTGTTCTTTGAGGGGGTGAACAAACATGTGGACAAGGGGGATCCAATAGATATTATTTACCTTGACTTCCAGAAAGCTTTTGATAAAGTTCCTCATCAAAGGCTCCTAAGTAAGCTCAAAAATCATGGGATAGAAGGACAAGTCCTTTTATGGATCAAAAACTGGCTAGTTCATAGAAAACAGAGAGTGAGTGTAGGTGGGCAATTTTCTCAGTGGAGGGTGGTAAGCAGTGGGGTACCGCAGGGATCAGTACTTGGTCCACTGCTTTTTAACTTGTTCATTAATGATTTGGAGATGGGAGTAAGCAGTGAAGTGGCTAAATTTGCGGATGATACAAAGTTGTTCAGGGTGGTGAAAACCAGTGAGGATTGTGAGGCACTCCAAGGGGATCTGTCAAGGATGGGCGAGTGGGCGTCAACATGGCAAATGGGGTTCAATGTGGCCAAGTGCAAGGTGATGCACATTGGAGCCAAAAATCCTAAATATAAATACACATTGATGGGGTCTGAACTGGCAGAGACTGAGCAAGAGAGAGATCTTGGAGTTGTAGTGGATAACTCACTGAAAATGTCGAGACAGTGTGTGACTGCAATAAAGAAGGCCAATGCTATGCTGGGGATTATTAGGAAGGGTATTGAAAACAGATCAGCCAATATAATAATGCCCCTATATAAATCAATGGTGAGACCTCATTTGGAATACTGTGTGCAGTTCTGGGCACCACACCTTAAAAAGGATATTATAGCTTTGGAAAAAGTGCAGAAAAGGGCAACTCGAATGATAAAAGGGTTGGAACACTTTCCCTATGAGGAAAGGTTAAAGCGCTTAGGGCTCTTTAGCTTGGAGAAAAGACGACTGAGGGGTGACATGATCGAGGTTTATAAGATTATGCATGGGAAAGAGCAGGTAAAGAAAGAGGTACTTTTCTCCCTTTCTCACAATACAAGAACTCGTGGGCACTCCATGAAACTGCAGAGCGGTCGGGTTAGAACGGATAAAAGGAAGTACTTCTTCACCCAAAGAGTGATTAACACATGGAATTCACTGCCACAGGAAGTGGTGGGTGCTACAAGCATGGACGGCTTCAAAAGGGAATTAGATAAGCATATGGAGCAGAGGTCCATCAGTGGCTATTAGCCACAAGGTATAGCTAGGGGCTCTGGGGCAAGTGATGCTCTGTCTTCTTGGTGCTTGGGGGGGGGTCAACAGTGGGAGGGCTTCTAATGTCCTGGCCCCACTGCTGGACCTCCTGATGGCACTGGTATTTCTGGCCACTGTGTGACACAGAGTGTTGGACTGGATGGGCCTTTGGCCTGATCCAACATTGGCGTCTCTTATGTTCTTATGTTCTTATGACTTTATAACATTTAGTACAAGTTACACTAGGAGTGAGGGGAGGGGGGTCTGAGAGTGGTACCAAGGACCTCCAATATGGTTGATCTTTTTTTGTATTTTTAATTATTATTTGTTGCAACGGCTCTAGAAGTAGAGCACTATTTGCTCGGTGTGAGAGTTCATCACACCCTCAAGAGCTGTGACCCCGTAAGGGAAGGGAAGCTTATAGTCGATCACTTTAGTCTTAGTGTATATGGGGGAGGGAGGGTTGGAGGGAGGGGGGAGGGAGGGGGTCAAAGTTTTCTTAAGGTATGTTTAAAAGGTTCCATACATGGATGGTTTATGTTAGTATATAACTCAACTTGTAAATTAGATACAAGAAAATGTGAAAGAACAAAGGGGTAGAATGAGACTTATGAAGAAATACTATTTATTTTCTATATTCAAAAATTCGTTATCTATTGGAATAGTTATTGCAAGGAAAATACTTTTATTTTGTGATACAACATGTTTTAGGGTAAGAAATTATTACTAATATTACCTTATTTCTATATTTTGAAATGGGGAAATTTAATCCATAGTTACATGCTAAAGCTTCAAGAGTATTGGAGTTGTTTTTCAATTGTTGTAAGACTTCGAGGAAAATATTTATTTATGTACATGTCTTGGGCTTTTGTAGCCCAAATTTCTACTAAATATAAAGCAATTACAAACTCAGGTTTTTTACTATCCTAATGACTGAATTGAAAATTACCTCGCTAAATTGTCGAGGAATAAATAACATAATTAAAGCAAAACGCATAGCCAGAGGCCTTAAGAGAAAAAAATCTAATTAGGAAACATTTATTAAGAAAGGCTCTATTGCTCTACCCTCTTTATGGTTTTCGACCCAAATACTGTCCTATGGAACTTCTAAGTCGAGAGGGGTCACAATTTTAATTGCAAAAAATACTAAATTCCAAATTATAGATACTAAAACAGACCCTCTGGGACGCTATGTTTTCATTAAAGGCATTTTTGAGGAACAACCAATGATGCTAGCAAACTTTTATGCACCTAATTCACAGCAATATAAATTTCTATCTGAAACCCTAGATATCCTCTGTTCATTTCAACAGGGTTCAGTCATCTTAGGAGGAGATTTTAACTGTTTGATGCATGATATATTAGACATATCTACATCAAAAACTAGGAATAAAACTCATAAGCACAATGTAAGAACAGAAACTTCTAACCAATTTAGCAGGCTGATGAAACAACATCATTTGCATCATGTTTGGAGAGTTCAGCACAATTCAACTCATGATTATACCTACTTTTCAAAACAATTAAATACTCACTCCAGACTAGATTACATATTTGTTTCAGATGATATTTTAGATCAAACACTATCCACTAACATAGGAGTACAGACATGGTCCAACCATGCCCCAGTGGACTGTATAATTAGAACTAAAAATATGACTCAGAAACAGTTTCACTGGAAATTTAATAAAATTTTATTATATGAAACGAAAATAAGAGAACAACTGATATATGAACTTGAATCATTCTTTGCCCAGGAAAAAGAAAACAACATCTCAGCTCATCTGAAGTGGGAAACTTCCAAAGCTGTAATCAGAGGTAAATGTATTCCTTTAATGTCTTACTGTAAAAAAGAAAGGAACAAACAACGTCAAGAAATAATAAATACAATTAATAGGTTAGAAACTTTACACAAAAAGACATGCAGCAATAAAATATATCGTAGATTACTTAATGCGCGAAAACAATTAGAACTGTTAGATTATTCAAGAATACAACAAATAGATTTTAATAAGCGCAAAACAAATTTAAAGAATTGCTCTAACCACCTTCGATATATCTCTTGGAAAATCAAACAAAGGCAAGCAGATAGATTTATAACAAGTCTCAAGGATGAAAAGGGCAACATCAAAAACTCAGCTGCAGATGTTATTCAAATTATGGAAAATTTTTATATGGATTTATATACTTCTTCCAACCCATCTGTGGATAGTATACAGAGCTACCTAGTGAATAACCTAAATCTACCTAAACTTAACCAAGAACATGTTGAACTCCTAGAAGCTGAAATATCTATACAGGAAATAGAAACTGCCATTAAACATCTTAAAAATAACAAGTCCCTAGGCCCGGATGGCTTCATAGCAGAATATTATAAAGCTTTTTCATCTATCCTTATCAAACCACTTCAGGACACTTGTAACGCTATATTACAATTTGGAAAAATGCCAGACACGTGGAGTTTAGCCAACGTTATTTTAATTCCAAAAAAGGGAAAGATACCACTGATCCTAAAGCCTTTCGCCCTATTTCCCTTTTAAATACCGATTATAAAATTTTCACTTCAATAATGGCAACTAGACTAAAAAACATAATAGCTCAGTATGTATACAAAGATCAATCAGGTTTCATACCCTCGAGAGATATTGCAGACAATATTCGGAAGACGCTTAATATCATACACTCAGCTAAACTTAATACCCAACAACAATCCCTTTTGCTTTCCATCGATATGGAAAAAGCGTTTGATTCCTTGGAAATAAGTTATTTGGATGCATTACTACAACACATGAACTTCGGACCGTCATTCCGTAAGTTCATTCAAGCCATTTATAAATCGCCAAAAGTTACTTTATTAATTAATGGTATGACATCTAATACTTTTTCTTTATATCGTGGCATCCATCAAGGATGCCCGCTTTCTCCTCTGCTTTTTATTTTAGCAATTGAACCACTTGCGAGCGCAATAAGAGCTAATCCTTTAATTTCTGGCATCACTGTTAACGATAAAGAATATAAAACCAGCCTTTTTGCTGACGACATTATTATTTATACTTCTAACCCCCTAACAACATTACGGGAATTAGATCAAGAATTGACAAGTTTCGGACACATAGCAGGTCTCAAAATTAATAGAACCAAATCACTAATTTATCCAATCGAGATAACAGAGACTACTAAACAAAGTATTCAAGAAAGCTATAATTTTCAATGGATAACTAAGACACTTCCGTATTTAGGAATTCAGATACCATTAAACCTTAACAATCTCCTCAAAGTTAATTATTCAGATTTCCACAACAAAATCAAAACCCAAATTTCATCTTGGAGCAAGACCTTTTTTACTTGGAGTGATAGAATTAGTATTTTACGTTCTTTTATTTTATCTAAATATTTATATTTATTTCGCACTTTACCGATTTACATTAATAGACAACAATTTCAGAAATGGCAAAAAGATATAAATCAATTTCTTTGGAACTTTAAATCACCACGTATTAAACATAGTACGCTACGTAGGTCCTGGAAGAAAGGTGGAATGGCTACTCCTGACTTGCTTCTTTATTATGAAGCCACAAATTTAGCAACTATGATACGATTATATCATGATGAGTCAGCACCAATATGGAAATGTATGGAATACTCTGAACTAAGCATAACATCTATCCCAGAATTATTATGGAAAAATAGTAGTAAGGAAGCACTAAAGTTAATTGCTAATCCATACCTAAGAACCACAATCAAGCTATGGTACCATCTTAAAAATAAACTTTCATCGAAATACTCCCAATTGAGTACCTTTATTGGTCAAAACTGGTTTTTACCCACTAAAGAGAAAAATACTTACCAAACATGGAAAGAGGCGAATCTCACAAGAATTGTCGATGTACTTCAGAAGGACTCATTACCTTCCAAAGTCGACCTAGCAAGAAAACATAAGACACAGATTAAATGGTATGAATATTTACAATTTCAAAACTTAATTAACACAACCAATTTTAGAAATTCCATATTGCAACCTATTACAAATGTTGAACTATTGCTATTAAAGCCTCAAAAGAAAAAAGGTTTAATTGCTAAAATCTATCAGAAACTACTTGATATACATTCAAATCCTCTTACCACTTACCAAGTTGCATGGCACAAAGACCTACATCATGAACTGACTGAAGACAATTGGTCAAACATCTGGAAAACACAGGAAAAAATCTCTAATTCCCTTCTTGCACAGGAAACATCAATTGAAGTCATGAATAGATGGTATTTGACTCCAGCTAGATTAGCACATATGCATCCCCAAATTTCTTCAACGTGCTGGAAATTATGCGGGGGGAAAGCAGATTTTATACACAATTGGTGGGAATGTATTAAAATACAACAATTTTGGAAACAAATTATTAACCAAATTAAAATTCTCATGGCCACGAAATACCACTCGACCCTTCATTATTATTACTCAATCTTTGGCCCTCAGATGGATATTCACAGAGATCACAGCAACTGATAAATGTTATGATCACAGCTGCTAAGGTGACAATCGCTAAAAAATTAAAAGATAAACAAGCACCCACCATTACTCAATGGACCCACAAACTATGGGATTTTTTTTATTAGAAAAGTTTTCGATTTACAACTCCACGCACCAAAATGAATGCGAATTTTATAACCCCTTAGACAAATGGAATCCCATCTTAGATAAAATATCTATAGACAAATTTGACTGGGAGACCATTTCTACAGCCAAGTATCAGATAATACTCTATGGATAATTACTGTGCATGTTTAACTCAGTGGTTGAATTTCTTCTTTGAGTTAAGATAAAGTTGTAGGTTTAAAAAGCTGGATATTCGTCCATTTGATGTTTCATTGTTAAGTTAATAATAATAATTTCATAATGTACTGTTTTTCTTTGGAACCTTGTTAAAACTTTTTGTTTATGGGAATTGTAATATTTAATTAACAAATTTCTTTCAATAAACAATTATTGTTCAAAAAAAAGAAGTTCATTCAATTTTTAAAGACGTAATTTCTTTTATCATTAATAGATTATCACTAACCTCACGAAAATTCTTGTTCATTTTTAAAAGAGTGAATCTATCCCAAAATTCTGTAATATTATGTTTTAATGTCTGCTTCTGTATTTGAAATATGTAAAGGACAGGGAACATGATAGAAGTTTATAAAACTATACATGAATAGACAGAGAGAATTTTTCTTCCTCTCCTAAAACACTGGAAATTGGGGGTATCCAATGAAGTTGATGGGCAGTAGACTCAGGATAGACAAAAGGAATAATTAATAATTATTTGGCATTGTGTGTAGAATAGCCAGGAGATCCTAGGATTGCCTGGCAGCAGCAAGTTCTAGTTCTTAGTGTTTTGCTACTGGCAAACTAGACTTGTTTTCAGGGGCTGAGAGAGCTCTGAGAGAACTGTGATTGGCCCAAGGTCACCCAGCTGGCTTCATGTGGAGAAGTGGGAAATCGAACCTGGTTCTCCAGATCACAGTCCGCCGCTCTTAACCACAACACCCAACTGGCTCCCTAGATAAAAGGAAATACTTCTTTAAAATGTGGAATTCACTGCCAGAGGATACAGTGATGGCTATAAGCACAGATGGCTTTAAAGAGTGGATTGGATAGATTAATGGAGGATAGGTCTCTATGCTAGCCATGGTGACTGAGGGGAACCTTTGTGTTCATGGAGGATAGCTCTATACTAGCCATGGTGACTGAGGGGAACTTTTGTGTTTAGAGACACTAAACCTTTGAATCCCAGAGCCAAGAGGCAACATCAGGAGAAGGCCTTGGCTTCTATGCGCTGTTGTTGGCCCTCCAAAGGAACTGGCCAGCCACTGTGTGGGACAGGATGCTGGACCAGATGGAACCCTGGCCTGATCCAGCAGGGCTGTTTTTATGTCCTTGATACATATTCCTGAATGATAACAACGATATTTGCAAATGATTGATTTTTTTTTTCTGTGCACCCAGTGAGAGACCCAGCAAGCAGCTTCTTGGACCCCTTGCCCAGTACTGACAACAGATAATGAAGAATATGTCTGTATAGGATTGACCCACCCACGCCTGTCCAGGGGTGAGAGGTAATCCTGTACTTTTGCAGTACATTAAACAACAACCCACAGAGGTAGGCTACCCTCTCTGGATTCAGAACAATATGCCACCAGAACCTCTACAATAATCCCCCTCCCAACCTGAGATTAGAGGTTCAAAATCTCAGTTGGCATCTAGGGCTTAACACATTAGCAACTCATTCGCAGAGATGCACACTTTTTACTCTCCAATAGTAGCGTATATGGTGAGCGTTTCGGCCACAAAATTTAGGCTTGGAACTCAGGTACAACATCAGAGACCATTTAGAAACAAGAATAAGTTTTATTCAGATCAGAACATTGCAATTAGACTATAAAAGATTGTAAAACAATAAGCCTAAGGCGATTTGCCTTAACTACACAGTAAAAGATACATATTTACCAAGTTCAGGAATATCCAAACAGTCCAGTTAGACACCTAGGGATTTTGAAGGGAAATCCCATTGTTGCACTCCATTTGCTTTAAGTCACAAAGCAGTTCTTGGTCTCTCCCAGAGACAGCATTTCCAGGCGCAATAAACAAGCAGAGAGCAGGAACAGAACAGAGGGAGAGTCTCTCCCATAGGGAATGACCAGTTATAGGCCAATTCCAGTCACAAATTAGCCCTGGCCAGAAGCCAATTGCGAGTGCGAATGGGAGTGCCCAAGATTTGGTTGTTATGGCTACATGTGGGGATAGGCTAGAAGTTTGGGGGCCACGCCTGCAGTCAGGTGACCCAGCCTCTAGCTTCTCCATTGGCTACGTGACTACACTCGTGTAAGGTCTAGTGGGGCCTTACAGTCTAGCTTCTAGCATGGAAGTGTGAAGAATGTGGGTTTATGGCATGGCAATTGAGGCCATGGGGCCCACCATTTGGCTTGTAACAGGAAATAGGCACAGCCTGTTATCAAAAGACAGAACAGGAGAAGGCATGAGGCTTTTAGAAATCAATATTTCTATACAATGTCCAGGGCAGTTTCTTTTTTAATTGCTCTAGATACTTAAGGGTTAAAGCAACCTTGCACGGAAGTGAATGGAACTTGTCTATTGATTTAGAAGAAATCAGAATGTACTTCATGGCAAACTATCGATGGGAGGAAATTCTAGATTACCACATCATCCTCTGACTAATACTCATTGGAACATCAAAATTAAAAACATCAAACAAAATACTCCTAAAAAGCCTTTTTAGCAATCTGGAAACATACTGAAGGCACAGCAAAAGGTAACATAACACCATGCAGGAGATGTGAATCAGACACTGGCTCAACGAGAAACCGTACTGAGACCAGAGTGCAGGAATGGGACCACTCGTTTGAATGTTCTTCCATATAGTGATCTCCCTGCATGGAGCTGGTATGGTATAGCGGTTAGCAGGGGTCATTTTTTAGACAAAGAGGAGCAGGAGCTCATTAGCATAACTCATTAGCATAACTTATTTGCATATGCCACACCCCCTGACATCACTGGAAGTGTGTCAGAAGGCAACACCCACCACTCAGGCGCCACTGGACTGTTTTGGATTGCTAGCTATCAGAGTGGGGGGGGAACGTGCAGATCTGTCCTTGCAGAGGGGGGAGAGCTTGTACCTGAATAAAACTTGGTCTTAAAGGTGCCACTGGACTGTTTTAGACCGGGGGGGGGCTGGGAGGGCAGCTCTGCAACTTACCTGGCTGCTTCTTGCTCTGACTGAGGGCTGCTGGGAGCAGGGGGGGCTTGTTGCATGTGCCCGCCCCCTGGGCTCTTTACTGCCGGAGCTCTGCACCTGTGCGCTCCTGCAGAAAATGACCCCTGGTGGTTAGAGTATCAGACTAGATTCTCAAAGACTCGAGTTTGAGCCCCATTTTGCCATGGAAGCTTGTTGGGTGACTTTGGGCCAGTCACACTTCGTTTAACCTGCCTTACAGGATTGTTGTGGAGATAAAATGGTGGAAAGGAGAACAACGTAAGCTGCTTTGGGTCCCTGTTGGGGGAAAAGATGGGTATAAATGAAGTAAATTAATAAATACATAAAGTTATCACATCAGTTGGAAAAGTTTCTTTTCTTTTTTTACCTAGAAAAACATTGAAACTTGTATTCTGCACAGTACAGTCCCCAAAGTGTGGCACCATATATTATTTTTGTACACACAGATTGGCCTCGAAACAGGTGTTCCCTTCTGCATTTTGTCTGACTAGAGGTAGAAACATGGATTGTTATCAGTAGAAAGGGGTCTGAAGGTCACTGCTTTTTCAATTCCTACCCCTGCAGCAAGGCTGTGGATGCCATACTGAAAGAATCATAACAGGTATACTGTTGTGAAATGAACTAATTTATGGGCACACACAATTACTAAACAGCCTGGCATAAAGACCTGCAGCAGACCATCAACACAGACGCTTGGGAGAAAATATGGCAGACTCAAAAAACTATTTCCAACTCTCTACTAGTCCAGGAGACATCAATCAAGGTTATGTTTCGATGGCATTTAACCCCAGTCAGATTATCTCATATTTACTCGCAAACTTCTAATGCATGTTGGAAACAATGTGGCCAAAAAGCAAATTATCTCCATTGCTGGTGGAGTTGCAATAAGATTCAAGCTTTTTGGACACAAGTCATCAACAAAATAAAAATCCTTACAAGCTACGACATTCCAAATGATCCCACCTTGCTTCTACTTAACCTCTGGCCTAACGATACTTACCCATCCGAAATGCAAAAACTGATTAATATACTTATTACAGCAGCGAAAGTACTCATCGCCAGGAAATGGAAGGACGAACATATTCCGACAATCTCCCAATGGTTCCATAAAATTTGGGACTTCTATCTCTTAGAAAAATTTTCTATTTATAACTCTACAACTCAAAATGCATGTGATTTTTATAATCCTTTAGATAAATGGTATCCTATATTGGACAAAATTACAATCGACACCTTTGACTGGGAAACTATATTCAAAGCCAAATACCAAATACTGTTATATGGTTAACTACTTTACTTTGCATTCCGTACCTTGATGGCTTTTTGTATGCAAGTTTGAATAATCATTTTGAACCTTGTTTAATTGTTAAATGGTTTGTTTGTGAATGTCAATATTGTATTCTTATTCTTCTTTTAATAAACGTTTCCTATGGGGAAAAAAAAACTAATTTATGGTTTTATATCTGCTACACACGCAATACATGGACTGTGCACACATATCTGTATACCATGGGCCAAAGAAAGCTGTTTGCATCACCTACTGTGAGAGAATTCACATAGGGAACACTTGCCTGCATTTTATGTTAATGTAGCTTGCACACATTCAGCTCAGGGCATCATGGGAAGAAGAAGCACATGTTAGCCATTAATTCTACTTTGAATCTGGCCATGCGTTGAATCTATCTAGAAGGTGCATTCAACGCATGGCCAGATTCAAAGTAGAATTAAATCATTTTTATTATTCCACATGCATTCATAAGAGTCTACTTACATCTTTGTAATCTAATTCATCTCAATGGCTCATGGTGAAAAGGATGCTTGTCCCCACTCCTTGCCGGTTATAGAGAACAAAGGCTACAGGAAGAGAGTTGTAACTCGAACCCTCGCGCGCCTCTGTGTGCCGGATGCTGTGGGGTGTCTAACTAAAGACTTCAATTCCCAGGAACCACTGCTCTTAAAGATATCTGGCAGTTCTGCTTAACTACAGTCTCAACGCTGGCTGGGGGCAGCACAACTCCGCTGATTGAACAAATTCCGGGCCTCTCCAAAACAGCTAGGCCCAAGTTTCTTTTATCTAATCCCAAGATTACCTACCAAGTAGCCAGTTTCTGTATGGTGATACTCAGATCACAGAAATGTTTAAGGCAGCTAGTTAGATATAGCGGTTTGATAGCAGACTAAATTTTAATTCTGCTTTTAATGTTTTACTGATGTATTTTTAAAATCCTGGAATATTGTAAAGGTGTGGTTCTTTTTGTATGACTGGTCTAAGTTCTGTAGAAATAAACTGAAACTGATCTGGTGCTCCCCCGGAAGACAGTGCCGCTTGCACAACACAGGCTGAATATGTGCCATCCGAGGGGTCCCCATAAGGAGCTGTGTGGCTGCATTCTGGATCAGTTGGAGCTTCCGGGTCAGTCTCAAGGGTAGACCCATGTAGAGTGAGTTACAGTACTCTATCCTGGAGGTGACTGTTGCATGGATTACTGTGCAATCCATTACCGTTGCATGGATGAGGAAGAGTTAAACCTGAAACAGCTCTTGCTGCTACGTTCTGAAGATATTCCACAGCTGAAATCATGGTTGAATTGTATAAATGGATTTCACCTACCATTGCGAATGAAATGCTTGAGATCATGAGTCACAATGTCCTACGTACACTAGTGAGAGACATTAAAGCAGCTACTTATTACAGTGTAATTGTTGATGAGACTACAGATATCACCACATAGGTAAAGGTAAAGGTTCCCTTGCTCAAAAGCCAGTCGAATCCGACTCTAGGGTTGCGGTGCTCATCTCCGTTTCAAACCCAAAGAGCCAGCACTGTCCGAAGACATAAGAATAGGTTTAATTTTGCTTCCACATTGCTACAGAGGATATGTTTGTGGAGGAATTCTGTTTTGGATTTTATGAAACTGAATCCACCACTGCTAAAACTCTCTTTTCTGTTTTGAAAGATGTACTCTGCTGCTTTTATCTTTCTTTTGACAGATGTCATGGCCAATGCTATGATGGAGCATTGAATGTTGGTGGACATCTTAGTGGAGTACAGATGTTTGTAAAGGCTAAGGAGCCAAGAGCACTATATGTTCATTGTTTTGCTCATGTTGTGAACTTAGTGGTACAAGATGTGTCAGGAAATGTTACTGTGTCTAGAAATTTTCTGAGTTATTTGACATGATCACCTTTGTGAAAACTTCACCAAAACATCTTGCTTTCAGTAGACACAGAACATAAATATGAGACAATTTTGCCCCACTAGGTGAACTGTTAGAGCAGCTTCTTTACAGTCAGTGGCTTTAAATTATAGGGAGTGGATTCTGTTCTTGGAGAACGTATCTTCCGAGGAGAGAGGAGATCCTAGGGCAAAAGCAGATGGATATGCACGAAGCTTCTTGAGCTTTGCTTCTTACTTCATGCTACAGTTATTGCTGCTTGTGTTTGGTCATTTGGACACATTAAACACAGCTCTTCAAAACAGTAATCTACAGTTCCATCAAAGCAGAACTTCTTCTTCCTTCTGCAAAGGAGAATACAAAGCAACTGTGAAACAACTTTGAACAGTTCTGGACGCAGATAGTCATGGCAGCAAAAGACTTAGATTTAGAGAGTCCTAGTGTTCCTAGGTGCAGAAAGCCTACATGACGTGTTGATGCAGGGTGCGATCCTCACCAGTTTCCAGCTCCTAAGGATTACTACAGGAATATCATTTATGAAATCAATTAAAAAGTATGCAGACGGAGAGTGATTTCAGCAAAGCGTACTTTATTCGATCAGGAACAAGACAACTTTGGCCGGCTTGCAGTCCGGCTTAAATCTTCCGAGAACCCACCACACAAAACATATCCCTACTTCCCTATAGGTTATTTACAGTGGCTGAGAGTCCCATAGGCTCTCGGCCGGGAACCTAGCCCCTTGATTGGAGCAGGCTAGGATCTGCATAGTCCATTGTCTCTTGGAGCAAAGCTCAACATTTGTCTCTGGACTTGTCTGGACTGGATACATTACATCAATGATGATATCTACAGCAGTTTACACAATCGCTTTTCCTCAGATGTGTCCCAACACATGAGCAAAATTGTGACGTTTGCTATAGGAAAGGATGATAGTACATAGATTCTAAACTTTTACAAAACTGACTTGGATGCTGCCTGACCGCAGCTTCATCAGGATATGTTTTTGGATATTGCAAGGGAGTGGGAAGTTAAACATTTAACTCTCTGTGATATAATTGATCTGTTCAGTGGAGAACAAGGCAAATGTCTGCATCGGCTACTATTGTAATGAGCTAATCTGATCAGAATAGGCCTAGCCCCTGCGTCCGAGGAAGAGGAACGAAAGTTGGGCGAGGTGGTCAAAGTCCGAGAGTAGAAGAAGGAGACATTTTCTCCACCTTTGCAGAGCTGCTCTGGCCCATAAACGAAAGACTCGATGGTCTTAACCAATTGATGGCTGCTTCGAACCAGAGTATGGCAAAGAAACAACAGCAGATCACTGAGCTCGTGAAAAAGTCGATTCAAACTGATGAAAAGCTTAAAGAGACAGCACACGATGCCAAAAAGATGAAGAAGAAAGTTGGTCTGTTGGAGCAAAAGCAAGATCTTCAAGAAAGAAAGCTAATGAATCTACAGATGGAAAAAGCCAATAAAGTTCTCAGGTTCCAAGGGGTAGCTGAAACGGCAGGAGAAAACTTGAAAGAGGTGGCGACAGAGCTAATCGTATCGACGCTCGGCAATGCACCGGCTGAAGCGCAAGCAGAGATCGAAGTGGCATATCGATCCTACTCTAAATATATTAAGCAGAAT
>NW_015175413.1:72517-73776 GCF_001447785.1 Gekko japonicus
CCAAACCCCTGCAGCTGGGATCAGCAACTATCAGGGTCCTAAAGGACATTCCATTTGAGGTTCGACAGAAAAGAAAAGCATACAAAGAACTCATTTCAACACTCCAGATCAACCAGATTCAGTATGCCTGGCTCTATCCGGAGGGTGTGCAGTTTAAATACAAGGATAAGAGAGAAAAAATTGACTCAGTGTTTAAAGCGGAAGAATGGTTGAAGCAGTTTTTTGGATCAAAAAAGGAAGAGCAGCCAGACGGAGGAGGCCCTGCAGACAGCCTGGAAAAGATGGACGGAGACTCAGCAGGAGCAGAAGGAGGCGCGGCCAGAGACACGTATGACTTGCGGCTAAGAGTTCCCAAGTAGCTCTTAAGACTTGAAAGATTTATAACTGAAGTGGATGAAAGAGACTCTATGCACACTGAGAAGAAAATGGACAATTACTAAAATGAACTTACTAACTCCTAAATTCATTGATTTAAACGAAAAGTTTTAAGTTTTATGACTAACTGTATACTAACTGGAAAAGACCTTCCTTTCTTGGGTTTTTAGTCATAGTGTGGGTTCTTTATTTACTGTCTGTATCCTGGGGGTTTTTTATTTATTTTTCCTTCCCTTTTTCTATTTCTGTAGCCACGTAGGTGTAACAAAAATTAATAAAACTACCCTGTCTTCAGGGGATTAAAAAAAAAGAAGAATAGGCCTAGCCATACCTGTTTCCTCCTGCACCTCAGGAAGGTTGTTCTCATGCCTTCGTACAATAAATACCTTTCTACAGTCAGGCATGAGACAAGCGAGGCTCAATCACATGACTCTTCTTCATGGGCATAAACAGATCTCTCTCGATCATACTGTCATAGCTAATGAGTTAATTCAAAGAACATCAATCAGAACAAACACATTCAGTGTCATTTAAGTACAGGGTTTTTTTTATTGTTACATCTTAACAAGTGGGGTGTACTTAGATGAGGCAATCTGTATAGGTTTGCCACTAATCATACCAACACATGCCAACTATTGGGATGGAGAGGTGATGGGAAATTGGAAAGGATAAGTGGGATATGGTGGAGATGAAGTTTGTGGGAGCAGGAGGAGAGGTAATAGGGGATTAGGAGAATATTTGATTTTATTGTAATTTTAAAAATGGAAATAAAGAAACAGTTTTGCATTGTTAATTAAAAGTTAAAGTTGTATTTCAGCTGTCTGAAGATCATTTCTTGAAGCTAAATGTGTTTTACAAGTTCAAACCTAAAGAGCAGAAATTAA
>NW_015175413.1:73945-77556 GCF_001447785.1 Gekko japonicus
CTATGTTCAGGAATGCAGTCATTTCCCATAAACTTAATTATGTGATTTTATTAATAATTTGTTCTGAATGTGTGTGTTTTTAAGGTAAAGCAGTATGCTAAGAAAGAAAAGGTATATAAAATCCTAGGTGGCATAACTGTGAGTTTTCTTTGGAGTCATAGCTATGGTCACTGTTTTGAATTGCCTCTAAATGTGCTTGTACTCATAAGTTATGAGTTTGAAGTGAGACGAAGATTGCTACTACTCTGAACTCTGTACATTGCTTAGAAATTGAGTGCACAGCATTCTACCCTGGCTCAGAGACTTCAACCATGCATTTACCAAATGAAGGCATCTGTGATACCATAATTTACTAAATTTCAGTAATTTTTATGAATAAGGCAGAAACAAGACTCCTGTAAATGAATGTCCAGGAAAACTTTTAAAATGTTCCCCTACAGGCTTTTCTGTGTTGCTTTTCTCAGTGTCAAATTTGTGAACATTAATTTGTTCTATGCACATGGTATTTGTTAGGGTGCCCAAGTGGGGTCGGGGGACAGGGAAACCCCCGCTTTGGAGGCCCGATTTCCGCCGTGGCGGAATTGGGCCCCGGGGGGAACTCCGCCCCCCAAAGCTGCGTCACCAGAGGTGACGCAGCCACGTTGCTGACGTTGGGGGGTGTGGCTGGTTTTCCCCCCAACGAGCTGGGCCATGCCCCCAACGTCAGCAACGTCGCACATCACTTCTGGTGACGTGGTGGCAGCGCGCGCGCGCATACGGAGCCTGCTCCCGGACTCGTCGGAGCCTCCCCCGCCGGTGAGTTTGCCAGACTTGGCAACCCTAGTATTTGTAGATTTTAAAGTGACTATTCTAAAAGTGAATTTCAAAAACAGGACACAGCAGGAGATCGCTGAGATACCACTATAACCACTGGCCAACTTCTACCTTTTCCTAGTTTTGGCCCAGCCCAGGGACATAGTTAGGGGGTGCCCAAGGGTGCCCGGGCCCCCTAAATTTCTGGGGAGTCCCTCGCTAAATACCCCATGGTCCCACCTCCATAGATATTGGCAATGGAGGCCCATCCCTGTGATGTCACTGGCTCCTCCCTATGATGTAATTCGGCCCCAGTTCTTTTAAAGACCTATCATACCATTGTCTCTGGCCCAGGCTCCTCCCCCAGAAACTGGAAAGTCTATGCCCTTGATAAACCTCTGTCTTCTCTGGATTTCATTTTAGCTTGTTTTCCCTCACCTATTTGACCATGGTATCCAGGTATTGCTGTCACTGTTGACAGTGGAAGCTGTGACACAGCAGAACATCTCAAATTCATACATGGCTGGAGGATAGGGTTGCCAACTCTTTTACAGCTTGATCTGCAGACATAAACTGGTGATTTTTAAAAAAAATTCTGTGCATCAGAAGCTATGTATTGACTGCTGAAGATTAAACTGCTTTTTAAGGACTAAAAAGGAAGCTGCCTTTTTTCCTGATTAGTTGGCAACTGTTGATCCTCAGGAGGCTTCCTGAACAATAACAACTACCCGTTATCACCTAGTTAACAGAGGCTACTATCTGTTCCAGTGCCTAACTCATATGAACTTCTGGAACAGGAGATGTGAAAGAGAGCCACACATTTCTTTCTATAAAGATGAAGCAATAGGTGACAGAAGTTCTTTGGAGAGAATGAGAAACAAACAGATTTATTGAAAGACTAGCCTGATGCCCGTGCTTGAATGTGGCTGAAACAGTTAAACATGTACTGTTGTACTGTTCATTTTATAGAATCACTAGCCTGATACACATGCTTCGCTACGGTATTTAAGTTTCGTAAATCCAGTTATAATACTGATGATGTGAAGTCTGAAATGTAACATTTGTTGTAGGAATTCTAACAGAGAAGATTGTAGTGTAAGAAATAAGTACTTTTTTTCTGTACTGAAGGACCTCTCTGTAGACCACATTGGTGGTTCTGCCCTCAGGTGCTAGGATCACCAGGCTGCTTGATGAGCTCACTCTGGAGCAGGCCACATGGAACTGTCCACTGAAGAAGCAGTCGTCTGTTAAGTCAACTCCTGCCACCTTCCACGAAAGTGACGGCCTCTCTACTGGTGTTCCTGTATTGTTTTGCTCACATGGAGACTGTGTCGTTCTGAGCACCTCAGGGTGATCTTGCTGGTACTTGGTCTGCACAGCTCAGTGCCCCACAGGAGTACTATGTGCAAATGTCTTTGCCGCATTCCTAAGTTGTCTCCTCCTTGTAGCATTGGTGTATCTGGGTCATCATTTGCCAGGAGCTTTCTTGTGGGCAGTAAGAGGTGAGAGGTGTGAGGGGGAGTTGGTGTGAGGGAGTGGTGATGTGGTGGACATTTCTTCAGGTTCATGAGGGAGGCACACATCAAAATGGCTCCTAGAAAGGTCTTTTACTATCTCCCCATGAACATTCATTAACTCAATTGCCATGCTGGCTTTTTTGAAAAATGTAAAATCTCTTCAGGGGCTGTTGACGTCGTGGTACAAATGCACTTCCCTTATTTTGGGTTTCTTGGTGCAGGAGTTTGGCATGGGCATTGAATTGGGGGGACATACCCCCCCTTTTTTACAAAAATGCTTCTTATTTATGTTACATTTAAGAAGTGGGACATAACTATATATTCAAAACACCATTCCAAGCAATCAGATATTAAGCAAGTTCATATGAACCAATTTTCTAGAACCCACATTGTGAGAAGTTAAATAACATAATAAAGGAAACCAGTTTTCTACAAATTTGGGGTATATTTCCATTGTGGGTGGGAGTGTGGCTAAGCTGGGCCAGCAGCATCGCTAAGGTGATCCTGCTGGGGTGGTGTCCCTGATGGATTAAAGTACCCTGGCCCTGCTCCTACACCTGACAGACACCCGCCTGTCTGGTGTTGGGAGGGATTGTGTTTAAAGGCATCAGGGATGCTGGGCCAGCAGCAGGGCTAAGGCAATCTTGCTGAGCAAACCTCCCCGGCAGCTGTAAGTATCCCACCTCCTCCCCTACCCGACAGGCAGCTGCTTGTCCGCTGTAGGAGGAGGAGTGGGGAGGAGTATTAGAAGCCACTGTGGAGGCGGGGCTGTCAGGATCACTAAGGCATTACTGCTGGGGTGGGCTCCCTTGGGGCTTTATGCACCCTGCAACTGCTGCTGCACCTGACAGACAACTGCCTGTTAGGTGTAGAAGCTGGGGAGGAGTGTGTTGGAAGCCATCAGAGAGGCTGGGCAAGCAGCATTACTGCACCTCACAGGTGGTTGTTGGCCATTCCTGATTTCCTCAACTGTCATGAGCTCTCTGCAGTATCCTGTAACTGTTGGTTGTTTTTTTTTACCTCAGAACACTGAGCTCTAAGCTGATCAATTAGAGAGTGGGGGGTACAAAGAGGCAGCAGCCTGGCAGCCACATAGGAATCAATGGGGGGAGCACATTTTACCCCTTTTGGCCCCCTTAGGGATCATATTTCTAAAAATCCCTTCTTAGTGAGTATCTACGTCATGGTAGGAGCGCTCTCCATGAATTTCATGTTTCTTGGTCCAGCGCTTGGCCTGGGTGTTGATTTTATGGTGAGGGGACTTTCTTTTATATATATAAAGAGAGAGAAGGAAAGAAGGAG
>NW_015175413.1:77670-98305 GCF_001447785.1 Gekko japonicus
CACCCACCCACCCTGATCAAGCCCCCACCGCCGCCACCACCTCGCACCAGCCAGGTGCTGGGAAAGGCACATGGAGGCCCCACAAACTTACCTTGATGCTTCTTGCTTTTGAGGGCTGCTGGGGGCGGGGCTTGCTGCATGTGCCTGCCCCTGTTCTCCTTACTGCTGGAGTGCCATTTTGGTGCGTTCCGACAGGAAATGACCCCTGCATATAAATAAAAATATTAAACACTTGGGCAAAAGCCATCCTCAGTACCCTTTTGTGAGACCAGTTTTGACTGAGTATGGGGACAGCAGATTTGTTTTCCAAATAAATAATACTTTAAAAGATCTCCTCCAAAGTCCAGGCCACATTGTAATATGTACACAAACCATGGGCAATTATCTGGAGAAGTAGACTTTGTACAGATTGACTTGCAGGATCCAATACATATGTGCAAAAAGGCACTGCACTGCAAATACATTTATACATTGCTACTTGTGAAACTGATATGTTTTTAACATCTGCTGCTTACAGGTATACATGCCATTATTTGTGCCAGACTGGGTATTCACTAAGACAATTTACATAATCACCTGTCTGGAGGGGGTGAAGGAAATAAATTAATTCCCTTCCCCTTTCTTCCTCTGTTCCCATCAGGTGATTGATACTGTCAAAGCTGCCAGTGCAAACCACCTGTCCAGGCAGTGGACCACGATGCGTTAGTGCCACACTATAAGATTCCCTCATTGCAAATTGTGCCCAGGCCCATGCAAACATACAAATATTATTATTTATTTATTTATTTATTACGGGTCTATATGACCGAAGTCTTGAGCAAAAGAGAATGCAAAGGGGGTAAAATAGGTACATAAAACTGACATAAAATATGACAAGTACATAGTCACAATCAGTAAACATATAAAACCCAGGCATAGCCCAGAGAATAAAAAAGACCTAACTACACTTGGGGCGGAGCCAACTAACTAAAATCCTCCGAAGATTAAAAATCGGTGTAGGTGTTTGCAAAGATGATAACGCTTTCAGTGTTTCTTGAGGGCAACAACCTTAGCCAGGAACCGCGCCACATTAGCTGTTATCAGTCCATCGGCATTTGAATCAGATAACAATACTGAAAGCACCCAAGGTTGCGAGGGAAGATTCATCTTCGTAAGAATAGGAATGATATATATCCCTCTATCTTGAGTCCAATGGGGACAGCGAAACATCAGATGGTCTAAAGTTTCAATTTCGCAAGAGTTGCACAGACAGGCGATCTGAGTAAGGTAAGCCTCCAAATCTGCCCAGCGTTACCATCGTTGACAAATATTATAAAAAAGTGAGATGGGACATCTCGCCAAGACAGCAGATTAGGCACCTAAACACTTCGTTAGATGACTTTACCATGGGTGTCTAGACAGTTAATGCAGTATAAGCAAATCATACACACATGGTTGTTGGCACATTATTTCGGAAAGTGAAGACAACGACAGACCATCTGAGGACAAGAAAATACTGTATATCAGATAATGTCAAGCAGAGCCTCGCCAACGGTGCCTTTTTCTTCTTCAATTGATTTTTATTTTTCACGGTTCAGTTTGGAGCAGGGGACTGTTTGTCTAGGAAAGCATATTGTGATGCAGAGTGTTTTCTTAGTGTGTGTGTGTGGGGATACTCCAGATGACCAATGAAACATTAAACAATAACTCACGGGTAAGTCTGAGAAGGCAAAGGGAACACAATGAAATCGCAGGAACATTTGTCATTACCACTTCCCATTTAATCCAACCCCGAAACATTGGATTAATTAACACACATGGTGCATGTTATGTTTTACATGAAGATTCTTTTGCATCACAGTGGCAATATAAAAGTCCTTGAAGTTCTTCCATGCGAAGTTCGCTTTGTACTAGAACTGGGTAAAGAGATCTAAGTGTACAAGAGTGACAGGCCCAAAACCATTATCTAGCCAATAAATCCAGTCTGACCTCTGCCCAGTCTCCTAATGCTTTCTCTCCCACTCCTTCCCTCATTTAACATCCCCCCCTGAGGATAAGATATATTCCCTCTCTCTCAACAGCTGACTGTTCGGTGTCCTCTGCAGAACCAATGCCCCAATACCCCCATTGTATGGGTAGGTAGCTCAGATCAAAAGGATTTAATTGAATTCATACCATTGAATAACTCGAGTTAGAAACTGGGTGGTTTAATTAGTGCCAGAATCGCTGCATAGATTGATCAAATCAGTTACTAGCAGAGAACTAGGGGAACTCCATCCTATGAACAGCTAATATCAGCTATGCTGCCATGCAGGGGTCATTTCCTGCAGGAGCGCACAGGAGCGGTGCTCCGGCAGTGAAGAGCCCAGGGGGTGGGCACATGCAACAAGCCCCACCCCTTGCTCCCAGCAGCCCTCAGTCAGAGCAAGAAGCAGCCAGGTAAGCTGCAGAGCCCCCCCCCTTCTGGCCGCCTGGTCCAAAACAGTCCAGTGGCACCTTTAAGACCAGGTTTTATTCAGGTACAAGCTCTCCCTCCTCTGTGAGGACAGATCTGCACGTCCCCCCCCCAATAGCTAGCAATCCAAAACAGTCCAGTGGAGCCTGAGCGGTGGGTGTTGCCTTCTGACACACTTCCGGTGATGTCAGGGGGTGTGGCATATGCAAATAAGTTATGCTAATGAGTTATGCTAATGAGCTCCTGCACCTCTTTTCCCGCAAAATGACCCCTGCTGCCATGGCAGGTGGAAGGGGGGGGGAGGCTGATGTAGAGTCTGTTGCTGTGCTGGAATCTTAACTTTAGGTTTTCCTCACCTCGTCTTATCTGCCCGTGACTTTGGTACCCTGCTGCTAATACTTTCGCTGGGAAGTAGACCCGTTAGCTTAGGTGGGCTTCAGCTTCATCCCTGATTGGCTCAGACCCATCAGAGGACCCTGTTTTGAAGTGTGTATATCTTCTCCTTTCGCGGGCTTGCAATTAGTTCTGACACAGAATGTATGTACAGAGGAACTGCCTTTACCGTACTCAATAAACTTGAACCTTCTGAAGGAACGTTGTTGAGAACTGATTGCTGCAGGACTCTGACAGCTGGATATCCCTATGGTCAAACTAGATGTGGTGGCAGCAGTTGTGTGTAAATACAGAACTGCCATCAGTGAAAAGAACAACGTAAGAGCACCAAACTATTCTTGGATAAATGTTTAAGTAAATTTGTTCACAAGTCAACTATGTCTCAACTATCGAGCACTTTTCTAGGTTGGTGGTGTTTTTTTTAGTTTGAAATATGGTATTCATAATTGTATCTGAACCAAAATGAAGCTAAAAAGCTACTTTGCCAACTATTAATCCACTTTACTCCCCAAGCTGGAGAACGAGTTCAGAGTCCCCTGTCCAGTCACCAAAGAGATCCTGCCAGGACTGGCACAAGACTTTTTGGTTTCAGAGGAGGAAAATCCAAATGGTAAAAAGGCCTGTTGTGTATGCTCAGAAGAGAACATGAATGAGATCCAAGAACATTCAAATGAGACCCATAGTGAAGTATTAACATCCAATAACATGGAACAAAACTTTCTGTTGCACTCCAGTTTGGATTCTATCCCATCGTAAATTGAACTTATCCTTCCTATCAAATTATGCTGCCAAAATAAACTTAAATGTGTAGGTAAGGGGCCAATGGTTGGGTCTTTCCAGATGTTGCCTTCCCCCAAAATAAAGCTGAAATGTTACTCAGCTCAACCATTAACTGCTTAAACCCACCCAACAACAGAATGGTCGTGAGAATAACATTAAAAAGTAAAGGTTTCCCTTGCTCAAAAGCTAGTCAAATCCAACCCTAGGGGGCGGTGCTCATCTCTGTTTCCAAGCCGAAGAGCCAGCATTGTCTGAAGACATTTCCATGGTCATGTGGCTGGCATGACTAGACGTCAAGACACACGGAATGTTGCTACCTTCCCATCGAAGCGGTACCTATTTATCTAATTGCAATTGCTTGCATTCGAACTGCTAGGTTGGCAGGAGCTGGGGCCAGAGACGGGAGCACACTAGGGTCTCGAACTGCTGAGCTATGGACCTTCCGGCCTGCAGCTCAGCATTTTAACCTCTATGCCACCATGGCCCCTGAGAATAACATAGGATTGCACAATTAAGTTGCCCTGATGACCAAAGTTCCCTCTAAGCTGTGCTAGGGGGTGCTGCCGCACAACATTTTAGCTGGCAACACAGGGAACTTAGCTGGCAGTGCAGCCTACAACTGAACTGAGATGGCACTGGAAACTATTGAGGATGGGGCACCTCCTTCTGGGGGCCATAGAATTGGACCGCCTGGTCCAATCTTTTTGAAACTGGGGGGAGGAGGGGTTGAGGAGAGGCACCAGCAGCTATGTTTTGAATTTGGTGCCTCTGCCTAAAAGAAAAACCAAAACCAGCCCCAGATACCCCTGGATCAATTCTCCATTATAGCCAATGGGGCCCATTGACTATGATGGTCCCCATAGGCCATAATGGAGCTGGAAAAGATTGATGGTGGGTTTTTTTTGTTTTTGGGGTGTTTTTTTGCACATCCCTATTATGCTTTTCAGTATTATTTGTATGCTGCCTTGAGTCATGGGGAAGAGTGGGATATAAATATTTGAATAAATAAGTTAGTTTGGGCAGTTTGATAAAATTTAAGCAACTTCCTGTTTGTTAGGTTAGGCAGGGTTCTGACAGTGATTGTTCCACCTCTGTTATACTTGACCTATAATGCTAGTTGTCACATTTCACTAAAAAAAAAAAAAAAACAAAGTAGACTGCAAGAGTTCCTCCCTCCCAAGTGCTGGTATGTTTTCTAAGGGTCACTACATGGCGATGGTTCGAGGCCAGGTCTACCAATATAGCGGCGATGAATGGGTAGAGCTGTTCTCCAGAGGCCAGGTCTACCAATATAGTGGAAAGAGGTGAGTAGACCTGTTCTCTGGAGGCCAGGTCTACCAATATAGTGGACCGGGGCAGGTAAACCTGTTCTACCAATATAGTAGAAAGGGGTGGGTAAAATTTGACTTGATACCATTTTCTCTTAATGTTTAAATTATTCTTAAGATATAAATATATTTTAAAATAATTTATTCTGAGATTTTTGCAAGGTTATGGAAATAATCTTCTAAAAAACTAATTTACACAATACTCAAATATAGACTCACTCACAACTTTAATGCTACTGGCTTTTTTGGCTCACAAGGTAGAACTTCTGCTTACAACACTGTGTCGCTTAAAGGAAACACTGCATGACACTGAAGGAAAGACAAAAGTGAAATAAATAAATGTAATTATGGGAGATCGCATCACCACCATTTCGCCTTTTATACTAGAGAGAACCCTGCAACATCTCTCCACCTGGAAAATTGGGGGACTGTGACACCTTGAATAGTATTTAATGCAAGTTATCCTTTCAATGGCCCCGGTCACATGGGCAGGAAAATGCGGGGGGAAGCGTGGCTGTTTGCCCCGGAGCAAAATAACGCGCGGCTGCGCGATCAGACATCCCGTCAAGGTCCCGTGGTTAGGGGGGAGGTGCCGATCACAGGACAATCCTGTGGCAGGGCAAAGAAGCGGCCTCTCTAGCAAAAGGCTCTGCAGGTTTAACCCCTTCCATGGCTGCAGAGGAATGCAAACTGTGTCCTCCGGCCGGTCCCCTCCAGGAGGAGCTTCAGCCGAGCTGCCCTCCCGCCATGCCCCCCCTGCACCTCCCCTTCTGCCGCCCGGTGCAGAGAGTTCCTCTCGAGGAGGCTGAGCCAGGAGTGGGGGGGTACGGAAAAGAGGAGGGGGCTGAAGTGTGCGCATGCACCATTGGGTGCTTGTACGCATCCCGTGGAGACTTGGGAAAAAAGTTTTTGCGAGGGGACATGGGTGGGCGCTGGATGCCACGACCTACCACCGGAAACGCGATTAGGCGCCCGCCCTTGCTCCACGGTTTCCAGAAACTAGTACCTCCGAGGTACTAGTTTTTTACCCCGCATCTTCGGCGGGAAGCCTCGGGTTCGCCACGGGAGCTCTACGCTTCCCAGATGTGGTGCTGTGATTGCGCATGGAAAATCTGCCTATCTTCCTTCCATCTCTGTAGCGTGGCTAATGCTCCATGTGACCGCAGCCATAGTTTAGATGTATTTCATGGGCAGCAAACGTTGGTGCAACCCAACTATTTTGTAAAGTGTGTGGTGCCCTTAATGGAACCAGATATTATGTTCCAGTGATACTGATGACCAGTGTTCCCTCTAAGATGAGTTTGTGTGAGCTAGCTCACAGTTTTTTAGCCTCCAGCTCACACATATTTGTCTTCGCTCAGGAAGCATGGCTCCAGAGCAAACTAATGTATGCAGTAGCCAAATCTCTCGCTCACCATGCCAATAACTCACAAAGTAGAATTTTTGTTCACGAGACTCCACAGCATAGAGGGAGCATTGCTGATGACCAGTTAATTGACCATGAAAATATGGTAATATGATTGAACAAGATTTGTACTTGGGTATAATTTTATCTTCTTTTCCCTTCTTGAGGCAAAAAAAAATGCAACAAAGGGAAAACATGTTTGATAGAGGCAGCTTCTGAGACACCATTTTATAGCTGTATCTGTTGAAGATACTGTCAGACAATTTCAGTCCTGAGGGTAATATATCAATGAATGGTCCTAAAGCCAATATATTAATTAAGCAAAAAGAGATAGCATATCTCCAAGAAGTCTTACAGTGCAGTCCTTAACAGATTTGCATGCTTCTAAACTCATTGACTTCAATACACTTATGGTGTAATTCTACTTAGGATTGCACTGTTGAGGATACTAAAAAATGAAGTGGCTTAATTACTAATATACACAAACACAACCATAAAATGAATCTAGACTTCAGAGAAGTCTGTGCTGCAGTTTTGTAAACCATAATGAGTCGGATTCAAACTGGCCCCTGTACAAACAGAAGGCATTTCCGCCCTCAAGGGCGGGTCTGGGATTTCCAAGGATTTCTTCCTGAACTACGCCACCCTGTGACCCCTGCTGTTCACAAAGGACCTCCAACCCTCAGAAGTAGTTTTCTGAGTGGCACAAAAACTTGCAGAAGATGGGGGAGGTGGAAAATATTCATTCTGAAAACAGAATTCCACTCCTGGTTCTTTAGTTCCAACCCAACATGGCATTCCTGGGAATTACAGTAAATGCACTGTTAGTTGAAAACATATGCCTTTAATCTTTTCCCCACTGGTATTTGTCACCCTTTTTCATGGGCTGAATGGGAACTCTATAGAATAATGTTGACCTTGTAAAGAATTATTTTAAGTTAAAATGTTAACATGCAATACAATTTACACCAAGACAGAAGAGGAACTTGTGGATTATATCCCAGGCAACATGCAATACATGACTGCAGAACTCATGTGACCATCCATCTCATTTTTTTAATCTTCATTATTCCTTTAAAAAAAGCAAAATTCTTCATTTCTTTAAATTAAACAACATAACAATGAAATCTCCGACACTGAATTCCATGCCAATTTCCTCACATTATCTGGCCTTCTTTCCAAAAGCAGCATATTTACTTTTTTTTTTTTTTGAAAAGTTCCTTTAGTTTCATCTTAAAAACAAGCCTTGAGGCAAACAAAACTCGAGCTGGTAACAGCAGACTGACATTTTTTTTTTCTCTATAAGTGACACTGTAATTGACTGTGAATGGTTAGCCCAGTCTGAGAACTTTGATTGACTGGAGGTCCAAATAGAATTCTACAGCTAAGAGTGGCAGTTAGTTCAGCTGGAGGAGTTAAGCAGAGCGAAAGAATCAAGGAGAATTCTGAAACAGGGAAGTGGGATAGGTAGTTCTTTCCTGAAGGAAATGGCTCCTAGTAAAGGCAGATGATCCCTATCAGTTGTTAAAGAGGGAATATTGGAACTTGTGGTGTGTACCAGCCTTCGCAAACTTAAATATTTTTGAGACAAAGAAGCTTATGCTTATTTCTTTAAGCAGTGACAGCCAAGAGATCTCTCTCCACAGTTTTGAAGACCGGTCTGTATAACAAAAAAGCTACCTTCTTGTGTGTTGTTATTGTTCAGTCGCACAATCGAGTCCGACTCTTCGCAACCTCGTGGACCTTCTTGTGACCAACTATCTATTGTTTACGTTAGCTCAGCGCAAGATAGATACTGGAGAAGCTAGGCTTATTGCTCTTCCATCTGACAGAGTAACTTGCTCCAATGCCACCGGTATTGAAAAAGAAGATAAAATATAGTTATACAAAGTTACCTCATTCCTAATGCCTGTTTACCTGCCAGGTTCCATATCTGATACCTACTTGACCATATGCCTATAGAAGTTGAAATAAAGCAGTTTGTTTGTTTTGAATTATCATCAGCCTCTCATGTGCCATTATCAGACATATACAACCAAAGGATTTTTGTCGGCTCCTCAGTTCCCTAGGCTGGGTCAGCTTATAACTATGCACGTTCAAATAACTGGGTGGGATAGACAGCGAAACAAAGAAGAAGAAAAGGGATTGCCTAGCAAAGAAAAAGGGAAGTGGAGGGAATCGTTATAAACAATTTCAGGAATCAGATTGTAATGTATGTTCTGAATGCACCTAAAACCAATTTTTTAAAAAATTAGAAAAAGTCAGGATTTAAGGTAGTATTTTTTATACTTTTCCTCAAAAGCCTTGAAACTGACCCATGTAACTTCAATACATTTTAGAGAAAATAATTTTTCTATCATATAAGTGATTCACCATCCTTCTTCCGTAATGCCCAACAAACCTATGAGATATTTAATTTCTTTATTATGTCAGTTAGAGAGAGAATCAAAGACAGAGAAAACATGTATACCTGTGTGTGTCAGAGAAAGAGATTTTTCACAGATACCTAGCTGAAGAAGATGCATCCAAGTCCAACCATCTACTGAAACACTCACAATACCATCTTTACAGAGCTGCATTCTTCTTTTTAAAATAGCTTTTATTGATTATTGATAGTATGTAACATACATAGTCTAAAATAACCAGTACAACAACAAATGGTTTTAACCAAAAAAACATTGACTGCTTTCCGATATATAACAAGCAACTTACAAAGGTTTTAGTAATATAACTTAGAAAGCCAACTTTTTGTAAATATAAATATAGAAACTATAACATCAGATGTTTACAAGAATACAATTGGCTCGTATATATAACAGCATTAAAAGAACAGATAAACAGATAGGGTATCTACTCTTGTGGAACCTAGAGATTTGAGTAAAGTATCTTCAGATGCACCTAGAAACAGGTACCATTTCACCATGAAATGTCCGTGCTCTGACTCGGTTTGATGTTGGGCTACCCAATCAGATATTTTATCTGAGATAAAGTATTTCCAAACTTTATTGTACCAATGCCGAATTGTAGAACCGATTGGTTTTTCCAATATGTTGCAATATTATTTTTGGCTGCTGTAAGTAAAACTGCAATCAATTCTTTGTCATTGATAGAGATTTGAAATTTGGGCCACAAATTTAAGAGTATTAAAGCTGGGTCTTTAGGAATTTCATGTCCAGTAAGTTTCTTGATTTCTTTTAAGACCGTGGCCCAAAATCTTTCTATTTTTGGGCAGGTCCACCAGTTGTGAAAAAAGGAGTCTCAATTACCACACTGCTTCCAACATAAAAGAGAAAGTGAGGGAAACATAAATGAAAGTTTAACTGGTGTGGTATACCAGCAAAGTAGGAGTTTAACTGCTTTTTTAACTGCAGATAGGAACTGATCTGGTTGAAAAAATGTAAGATTTCCATATACATCTCCATTGATCTTCTGAAAGTGTCTTACCAAGATAGTTATGCCAAAAATTTTGCGAAGGTGTCAAGCTAGGTTGGGGCAAATTCAAAAGGAATTTATATATCACCAAGATTAGGCCTTAAAAAAAAGAGCTTGAATCTAAAAGTATCTCAAAAAAGTTTAATGGTTTTCCTAGGTTTAAGGTATGCTTTGAAGAATGAAAGAGATGTGATATCTGTAAATATTAGACAGTGAAATGTTTCAAGTGTAGCTTTCTCTAAAAGATTACCATGTTTAATTATATTGACATATCTAGTCAAATTAGAGGACTTCCAGATTTTAAATGAATCCGTATTATAGCCCAGTTGGAACCATTGTTGCCCAAAAAAGGTGGTATGTAGGGATCCTTGTGGTAACAAATGTTTCTTGAAGTTTTCCCATGTTCTAAATGTGGCTGTTAAAAAGGGATGGTCGGAGTGTTTAAATAGTCGCTTAGAAGCAGGGGCCCAAATTGCTTCCTGAAATGAGCCCATAAACAAGTAAGTATTTTCAACTGATTTCCAATCTGCTTCATTTAAATGGTGATATTGTTTGAGTAGATTAGAAAGACTAGTTGCATGGTAATATAATTGTAACTCGGGGGCTACCAGTCCCCCCTGTCTTTTTGTTTACAAATCATATTAAAATTAATCCGAGGCTTTTTAAATTGCCATATAAAAGAGTTTAGATTTTTCTGGCAGTCTTCCAAGGTGTGAGAAGCAATACAAATTGGTAAGGCCCTAAAATAATAAAGAAATTTAGGTAGGATAAATTATTTTACTATAGTAATATGTTCAAGCCAGGTCAGTAATTTATTTTTATCCCATGTTTGAATTGGACATCCTTGCCTTGTCCCCTTCTGAATTTCCAGTTCTTGCGTTAGTTCACCGTTTATTATTACCTGGGCCTGTTGTTTCTTATATATTGCTCTTATCCATGTCTCAAAAGTCTTTCCACACCCTGCTATTTCCAGCTTCTGCAATAAGAATGCCCATGAGATATTGTCAATATCTCATGAGCAAATAGACTTGTTTTAATGTGTTTCCCTTTCATTTCTATTCCATAGATTTCTGAATTGTCTCAGACTGTGGAAGTCAAAGGATCTATGGTGAGAGTGAAAAGACTGGGAGGTAAGGGCACCCTTGCCGTGTACCTCATCTAAGAGGAAATTCTCTAGAGGTAAGATCATTTATGTATAAGGATGATTTAGGAGATGCATATATAGTTTTGATAGCATGTTGAAATTTTTCTCCAAAACTCATATGGTGTAATAAACTTTGTAAATAAAGAAACTCAACTGAATCAAAGGCTTTTTCTATGTCAATGGACAAAATCAGAGAAGGCTGTATCTTATGTCGCTTACAATAGTGAATAATGTCTATCATTTTGCTTATGTTATCTGTGATGTCCCATTGAATAATAAAACCAGTTTGGTCAGTATGAACATAGCTATTATTCGATTAAGTTGTGAGGCTATAAGAGAAGTAAAAATCTTATACTCACAATTCAACAATGAAATGGGACAATATGAGCTTGGGTATGATTTGTCCTTGCCTTGTTTTGGTAAAACTATGATCTTTGCAAGATTCCACGTCTTGGCGGAATGTCATTTTTGTTTAAGATATAGGTAAATAAATCAGATAAAGGAGCTGCTAATAAATGTGAAAAACGTTTGTATTATTTGGAAGAGAAGCTGTCTGGCCCTGGAGTTTTATTAGGTTTCAGAGATTTAATTGTTTCAATTACTTCCTGAGGTGTAACAGCTCCAACTACCGGTAAGTATTGTTGATGTGTCAGAGCTAGTCACAGCGAAGGGCATTTTGTTTGAAGGTATGAAGTAATCCCAGATGCTAGTGGATTAGTAGAACTATATAGAGACCTGTAATACTGTTCAAAAGTGTGTAGTATTTGGTTGAAGACGTAAGTAAATTACCATGTATTTCATGTATACAATTTACAAGATGTTCTATTCGTTTGCATTTAATTTTCCCAGAGAAAAAACGTAAGGCTTTGGGACTTTTGAAGGTGAACTTATGTTTTAATAGTAAAAAAAAAATTTTAACCTGTGAGATTTCTAATGTTTCCAGTTCTTATTGCAAGTTTTCTTATGTAAATTTTCTAGACTATAAATTTGTTCTTCCAGTTCATTTTGTAACCTCCTCTTTTCCTTTTTATAAGCCAAAGACAGTGCAATAAATTTTCCCCTTATCACCACTTTAAGAGTGTCCCACACAATTTCTAAAGGTACTCCACAGTCCCGGTTATTATTAAAGAACACTTTAATCTCTGATTCTACAGATAAAAAGGCTACTTGGTCATCTAATAAAGCTTTATTTAGCATTCAGTTAAATTGTTTCTTTTGTTAGTTTTATTTGGCTACTATACAGTCTATTGGAACGTGGTCAGACCATTGCCGTATACCGATGGAGGATGTAAGAATATTTGGTATTATAAAGTCTGAGATGAGTATATAATCTATCCTACTAAAGGAATTCTATTATGAGGAGAAATATGTTGTAGTCTATTTTGCTGCCATGCTGATATCACCAAATATCACAAACGTTATAGGATGTAAAGATTCCATTTAGAACTTTAGGGTTATGTGGTGATTTAAAAAAACTGGAAGATGGTGTGCCTGAACTAGATCAGTCAAATAGTGTATTAGCTGCAAAATTTAGGTCGCCCCCTAGTAGTATAATCCCATCACTGAATATATGGAGTTTTGCAAAGGTGTCTTTTAAAAATGAGATTTGCCCCACATTTGGCGCGTAAATGGAGGCCAAAGTGTATGGGGTACCATTCAAAAGACCTTTAGCTAAAATATAGCAACCCTCTGGGTCTCTCCTAACATCTAGACAATTAAATCTTATTGTTTTGGCAAATAAAATTGTGACCCCTCTCGACTTTGAAGTCCCTGGTGCCGTCAGTTGTGTAGGGAATGTAGGGAACCAATTAGAAAAGAAAGCTATTTTTGATGAATCTCTTGGAGACAAACTATATTTGATGAATCTCTTGGAGACAAACTATATCTGCCTTAGATCGCTTTAGTAAATTATAAATCCTTTTAGCTTTTTGTCATTAATGCCCCTGCAGTTAAAGGAAAGAAATTTTACATTTTCCATAGCCATCAATAAAACTTAAAATTCAATATTTTCACAAATAACAACTTCTTATTGGTATGTTTGCAGCCAGAACTTAAAAGTTTAAAACAATCTTCAGTTGCATATCACTTCTGAAGAGGTTCAAAAAACCAACGGTGAGCAAGGTAGTAGCCCAGATGTTGGTAGTGGATTAAAATGGGCAGAAGGCCTTGCTCTGTCATAGAAAAGACTTATACCATGTAAGTTATTATAGTAATGGCTTTCAAAGGTGTACCAACAAAAAACTTGGAGCTTTAGAACCCCCCACCCCAATCCTAAACTCTATCCCAAAGCACTCCCCCCTCCTCCCTCTCCCAACCTTCTCCCTCCGCCAACCCAAATGTCTGAACAATCTCCATTTACATACTTAATAAACCTAGAAAATTAATAGGAGAAATAAAAGAACACCAAAAAAAGAAGGAATCACAGGAGACGCCTGGAAAGACGTTGGGCTGAAACTGCCCTACCATTGTGATTCCAGGCACAGAGAGCAAAGCTTGCCTTATTAAGAGTTCTAGTGCAGTTCAGCTTATAGTGATCTTCTTACTTGGATCTTATTCCATTGCATAGGAGAGGAAGAAAATTCTATCTTTCATTTAGAGGATTTCTTTAAAGCAGTGGTGGTCTGTAAAAAGCTTCAAAGCTTGGAGAAGGCTTTGCCCTGTTTCTTCATCATGGGCTTGGAACGTGGTTCCATAATGTTGGACAAGAAGCATGCCCGATTTCATCCATCTGTAGCAGATGTCTGCCTCCATCAGTTGGATGGTAACTGGTTTCAGGACACGCTGAATCTGCAGCGTTTCCACAGAAAGATCTGAGAATACCAGGATTTTTTCATTTTGATAAGGAAAGCGCCCTTTAGATTGGGCTTCTCGTAGAGTTAACTGTTTGGATCAGGAGTCTAAAAACTCCACTAGAATCTCTTGGCAGCTGGCATCCTTTTGGGTGTAAGGACCTTAAACGGTAGGCTCCTCTGCCAGTATCCCAAGGGACAGCCACATGCACACGCAGGTAAGTACTGCACCCCCTCCCCAACACCCCCTTGGCCAGCAACAGTGGCCACAAAGCACAGTGGAAACAGCCCTCCCTCAAAGCCAGCAGCTGTTCAGCAGTGGTCTGCCAAGGGCACATGATGTCCACGCCCCAGGTGGACAAATGTGTCAGGGCAGGCCCAGGGCTGCTGCTGGGGATGGGGGGGCATGGTGTTCCCGATGCACTGGGCCACTATCATTATTTATTTATTTATTATTTATTTATCTCATGAGATTTTTACCCCGCCCTCCCAGCAAAGCCGGCTAAGCTCATTGACAGCTGCTACCCCCACACACACACTTGGGTGACTCTGGAAGTCGGCGTGAGCTGCCAGCCAGAGTGCTGGGTGGTCCCACTAGATGGCCATACAAATTCACTTGCAGGAGCAGATAGCCCCACAGACACTTATAGACTCACCCTCACAACACCCTATGGTCCGGACGTGATGCTGACCGAGGTAGGGAAGTGCTGGATGCAACAGCCCGTAGGGCATGGATGATTGCACCGGAGTGCAAGATAGGGGGCAGCTGAAACGCTAAGGATGGACCCCCCCTCCAAGACAACAGAGCAGGTCCTTTCTGCATGGACGAGCCATCGCCAGCCACTTCGCCTTGTTTTTCCCTCAGAGTGCAGGTGCCGATGCTACAGGGAAAGCCTCCAGCCCCGTCACGGAGCTGAAACCCCACCAGGTGCTGTCCCCCAGCAGAAGCTGGCCCTCGAAAGAGGGCTGACCCAGGCAGCCTCCAAGTCTCGCCCCCCGTGATCGTTGAGAAGGCACCCCTAGCAATGGCCAATAAGATGGGTTCATGGCCAAAAATGCTGGGAACCCATCCAGCCACAGGCACGCACCACACAGTGATGAATTGCTGGGCCAGCTGACTCACCTGGGAAGATGGGCAGTTGGGGTAGAGCCCCCTGGCAAGGTTGCCTACCAATATGAGGACACCATGGGCAGTTTCGCCAGTCTGGCCAAGGGTGTGGGATGCAGTTCCAGGGGCCCTCTGTGGCCAGACCCAACATACTGTTATGGGCAGGTGATTGGCTCTAGTGGCATTGGAGCCCACCCGCATCCAGAGGCATCCACAGCAACCCCCCAGTGCTGTCAACCAGGCATGGGCACCCCCAGAGGGCAATCCCCTATGGAGGCTCACTGCGGCCACCCACAACCCAGGCACCCTGGTGTGATTTTGGTTATGCAAATGAGAGACTCGTTTGCCCAACAGCGGCCACTACCAGGCAACAGGAACAGCGGTCAAAAAAACAACGAAGGGTAACATGGTCGGTTCACGCACCTGCTGTCCTGGTGGCCTGCCCTCAGCACGGCAGCCATGACGTTAGCCATCGCAACATGTTCCATGCCATGTGGTGGAACGAGCTCCTGGAGGAGATCAGGGCCTGCAAGACGGAGCTCTTCCGCCAGGCTTTTATATAGGGGCCGCCACCTCTGCCACCTTATTATTACCATCATTGGAACAACGGGGTTGGGAGCAGTCCCCGGAAGAACTGTCATAATTCTGCATGGCACTGATGCTGCTGGACTGGCTTGGACCATCGACAGGACAATTTCGCCCTAATGAAATGATCGATGCCATTTTCAGAGACCATCTTGCTGTATGGAGCACTTTATTTGTCTTTGTTGTGATTTAATAGCTAGATAATGAAACTGCTCAAATACTTTGGCCACCAAATGAGAAGGAAGCACTCACTGGAGAAGACCCTGATGCTGGGAAAGATTGAAGGTCAAAGAAGATGGGGACGGCAAAGGATGAGATGGTTAGACAGTGTCATAGATGCAACGAACATGAAATTGAGCAAACTTCAGAGGACAGCGGAAGACAGGAGGGCCTGGCGGGAGCTGGTCCATGGGGTCGCGAGGAGTCGGACTCGACTGTGCGACTGAACAACAACAAAAAATGTTTTATATTGTTTTTATGTATGGGCTTGTGCCCCCGTGTAAGCCGCCCTGAGCCCATTCGCGGGGAGGGCGGGGTAAAAATGCAATAAATAAACAAACAAACAAATAAATAAATGTCCCCACCACTGGCGAGTATTCCTGGGCCCAGCGCCTGCAGGGCTAGGAGCATCTGCTCACTTTGTGTGGATGGAAAGGTCCTGCACTGTGGGAGGATTGCCGGTCCGCACGGATTTGCAGCTCTCCCCACAACCCTTTTCTCCATTATGCTTGCAAAAGTTGCAGAATGGATGGCCAGCTGGTCGCCTGCCAGGCTCTGTGCCTTTTCTTCTCGAACGGTGGAAATCCCTAGCTCTGCCGTCACTGCCCATCCATTCTCCTCTTTAGGGAATCACTGTTTTGTGAAAAACAGAACAAATGGCAGGGAGCGGCTCCCCCGGCCCATTGCTGAGGGGAGTCCAGGGGTCCAAGGGCAGATGATTCTGCGCCACTGGCACTAGTCCCCTGGATTGGCAGAGGCCTCGAGAGCAGTGTCGAATGACGCTCAGCAGGAGTCATTTCCTGCAGGAGCACACAGGAGTGGAGCTCTGGCAGTAAAGAGCCCAGGGAGCGGGCACATACAACAAGTCCCACCCCATTCTCCCAGCAGCCCTCAGTCAGAGCAAGAAGCAGCCAGGTAAGCTGCAGAGGCCCCCCCCCCATGGCCCAAAACAGTCCAGTGGCACCTTTAAGACCAAGGTTTATCCCGGCACAAGCTCTCCCTCCTCTGTGAGGACAGATCTGCACCTTCTTCCCCCTCCCAATAGCTAGCAATCGAAAACAGTCCAGTGGAGCCTGAGCGGTGGTTGTTGCCTTCTGACACACTTCCGGTGATGTCAGGGGGTGTGGCATATGCAAATGAGTTATGCTAATGACATGCTAATGAGCTCCTGTGCCTCTTTTTCTGCGAAATGACCCCTGGTGCTCAGACCCCTTGAGGGTGCATGGCTCTGCATCCCCCTGTGTGGTGAAGGCAGCGCATTTTCAGCTGGCCGGATCCTTGCTCCGTGACCATTCGTGTTTGACAGTGGGCTTGGTGGTAGGCACTGTGGTCGGAGGAGTCATCCTCTGGATACAGCATTAACAGATATGGCAACAGAGGATCACTATGGTCACTTGGCTGGGAGCAAATGAGTAGCCTCAGAGGTGCCAGCCTTTGACCCCCTGGCCGGCCAGGCCAGGCCATCCCACCATACTCACCCAAGAGCCATCCCGTGCCCTCCAGCCAGGCAGCCAGCAGGTGGTTGAGGCTGGAGACTGCAAAGATCTGGGTGTCACGGATGCTGCCCGGGAACTTGGCCGCAAGGTCCATGAAGAGGCCCCAGTGGTCACAGGTGGCCTGTACATTGAGGCTGTAGAAGTGGTGATGATTGTGATATACCTGCGGCTCCTCCTGAAGGGTGATGAGGGCTGTGTGTGTGCAATCCACAGCCCCCGTGACATTCGGGAATCCGCCGAACACAGCAAACCCTGCCCTGATGGGTGCCAGGTCCCCCTCCTTGGTGGGAACCCCCACATGGACTTATTAATATTACCTGACACACCTTGAATACTTAAACAGCTAATTATAATGAACATGCAATCCATGACAAGGGAGGGGAGTCATGTTAAAGAGCTGGTATGTTTTAGGCGGTCTGGAAATGTGTGAGCGCTCACTATCCCAGCCAATGAGGGAACAGGGCAGGGAAAACCGGACAGGAAAAGGAAGTGATAAATGGAGGTGGTTTGGAATGTGAATCTGACTTTGCCTCCCTTTACTGCGCAGAAAAGTAATTAGATGGATACTCCTGACTGACTGCTATTTTTTTTGGGGGGGGGGTTCTGTTCCTCCCCGGAGGGGCTAGGGAAAGGATTACAAACTGTAGTGTTTTGAAACATCTTACATGAATCGCCGCATTGACTCCCCATGTTAAGCTCGAGCCAGAGGAAGGCTCCTCCGAGCGAACGTGCTATTGGTCGCTCCTCAACAGCGACCAATCAGAACTGCACCTAGTCCCTGCGAGGGAAGAACTCTCATTGGACTTTATCCGCTCAACCTCATTGGTTGTTTATTGTACAGAGGCGTGGCTACGTTAGCCCGGGAACGTTTAAAAGGAGCCTAGCTCCCCATGTTAAGTTCTCTTCTGGTTATGACTTCTTTCAAGCGCTTGTTCGTACCTTCAATAAAGCTGTTCACTTTTGCTGAAATCACTCTCCGGATCTTTGTTAGCGGCGATCTAACACAAACCCTTTTGTGCTTTCAACAATACTGTAATGCACACCCATGCGATTGTCTCTGCAAAAGAAGCCACCCTCTAGAAACAGATCACTCCTTTTCTTTTCAACCAAAGAAAACATAACTTGGTGGATGTGGTGCAATTCGTAACAATTTTGTGTCCTTAGACGGTATTTTCATCATTTGCATTCCAGGCATTAACTATGGTGAGTTTGACGGAGTAAACAAATTGTTCTGGGGACAGAGAAAAGCACAAACAGGAAAAGGGCAACCTTTTAAACTGTAGCAATCGGACCAGTAAGTCGGGCCATGCTCTTTACTTTCAGAATGAGAGCTTCTTATGAATCAGCTCTGATGTCATCAGGAATTTCCTTCGCCAGATGTAAGAAGTCGTGTTGTCAACAAGTTAGACTGCCCCTTTAACAGAGGCTTAATGGGAAGTTATTTATCGGGCAATGATAGTTCATTTACCTCCATGCCATAAAAAGCTTCAACTGCCTAATTCCACACATTAAGCTTCTATTAAAGATAAAGGATATTTTCCTCCCCGTTGTTGGCAACCCTAGGAGTTTCCAGTAGAGAGTTATTATGGAAACTGGATGCATGCACAGCACTGGAGGCCCTAGTGCTATTCTATAGCAGTGTAAAGTGTAAGAACTTAATATTCTAGTCCAGTACTTTGTATACCACAGTAACTCACCAGATGTCCTTAGTAAGCCTTTAACAATTTGTACTCAGTATCACATGCAACCTCTGGACATGAAAGTTCACCTCAGCCACTATAGCCATTCATAGGCCTATGCTCCATGGTTGTGTTTCATTTAAGCCATCAGTACATCCCAAGACTCTTAACTACCCAAGGGAGTCTCAGAGCAGCTTATAAAGTCCTTTCCCTTCCCCTCCCTACAGACACCGAGTGACTGGTAGGCGGGGCTGAGAGAGCTCTTGACAGAAACTGCTCTTTTTCAAGAACAGCTCTTATCAGAACTATGGCTTGCCCAAGGTCATCCAGCAGCTGCAAGTGGAGGAGTGGGGAATCAAACCCAGTTCTCCCAGATTAGAGTCCGCGCACTTAACCACTACACCAAACTGGTTTCAGGGTGGTGTTTCCCCTCCCTATATTCAGCCAATTCAGCTGGGGATAAAGGAAGGCCAAGAGCCTTTTTGCTTCCAAAAGAAGGTTGCTGGCCATTTTGGAGAAAGCTGTACTAGATGCAGTTCTCACATTCGTTCATGTACAAAGGGAGCCATAAGACTTTAAAGGATAATAAAACCACATAAAATGAAACTTGAGAAGCAGCAGTTCTGTTTCTTTTCGTTTGGTTGCTGCACAGTTGGAACTCTTGTTTCATACTCAAGGACCACGTGAAACACCTGAAAATACAGCCACTATAAACTAGTATTTGCATTAAGGGTTTTACTGTTCTCAGAAAGATAATCACTCTGGAATAAATGGAAAAAGACTGACCTGGATTGCATAGCCTAGTTCAGCCGGGGAATATTAGAAGGACAGAAGGAGAAGAGATCCAATAAGTTGCAAGCCAAAATACACAGTGAGATTTGGGACCTCCTTCAGTTGTGCTTTCATTTCTGTCCTCAGAAATGAAGCAACATGTGTTGCCCCTGTAAACAAGCACAGAGTAGCTGGGGGGGGGGGGTTGTTTTTGTTTTTTAGACTTGCTCAATATTGGGCCTTTCTTCGAGAACGACCTTACAGCATTCATTTAGACTTTCTGGCTGCTCAGGAGTCTGAAAGAGAAGCAAGGAGCTTTATATGGGGCTGGATCTATTCAGTAATCACGACGGAGCAGAGGATAGAATCCAAATGTATCGCCTCCTCGTTCCCATCTCGGCTTCTTGTACTAAATGTTTTCAAGAGATTTGTAGTTCTTTGGGAACAGAGTACGGTCACTAGAGATAAAGTGGAGCTTGGAGTTCTCCTGGGGTTACAACTGGTCTCCAGACTACAAAAATAATTTCTCCTGGAGGGAATGGCAACTTCAGAGGGCTGGCTGGCTGGCATCATATGGCCACTAGGCAGAAGGGAAAAAAACAAGTGCAAAGAATGGTGTGGGACAACCGCAGGGGTTAGAGTCGCCAATGGGATTGCCAGGTCCCCTCGTTGCTCCATTGCAGGGGGGCAGGGGGGGCAAGGATGCCCCCAAGAGCGACCACCCGCCTGGCCACCCTCTCTAGGGTTGCCAAATTTAAAAATCGTACCAGCGGGGGAGTGTCCTGCTGCTCCGGGAGCCGGTCGGGAACGTGGCTGCCATTTGAGGGGAAAACTCTTTGTTTTCCCCTCAAATTCGTGTGCTGCACGCTTGGCTCACAAACAAAGACCCTTTAAAGGCTCCTTTTGCAAGTGGGGTGGGGGGCCACGGTACGCGGGGCTGGGGGAAATCAGCCCTGTGCACCATGGCCCCCACCCCACTCGCAAAAAGACCCTTTAACGGGTCTTTTCGAGAGCCGAGCATGTGGCCCATGACCACCCCTCTCCCCCCTCCTGCTAGAGTTAAAGGGAACTC